>NC_056726.1:1068618732-1068704101 GCF_019279795.1 Protopterus annectens | reverse complement strand
TAAAAAATATAACAAGGACCTCACATGACAAGAAAAATTTTTAAAAAAAGTGCACCCTCAGCATGACTAAGCAACAAAGTGTGCACATATTACACAGTGAGCTTCAGCATGACTAAGCAAAACAGTGTGTACATATTACATAGTGAGCCTCAGCATGACTAAGCATTAAAATGTGTACCTATTACACAGTGAGCCTCAGCATGACTAAGTAACAGTGTGCACATATTATGCAGTGAGCCTCAGCATGACCAAGTACCACAGTGTGTACATATTACAGAGTGAGCTGCAGCATGACTAAGTAGCAAAGTGTGCACATATCACACAGTGAGCCTCAGCATTAGTAAGTAACACAGTGTGTACATTTTACACAGTGAGCTCCAGCATGACTAAGCAACACAATGTGTACATATTACACAGTGCCCTCAGCAAGACTAAGCATTTGAGTGTGTACCTATTACACAGTGAGTGAGCCACAGCATGACTAAGCAACAAAGTGTGCACATATTACACAGTGCACCTCAGCATGACTAAGCATTAAAGTGTACATACACACAGTGAACCTCAGCATGACTAGTAACACAGTGTTACATATTACAGTGAGCCTCAGCATGACAAGTAACACAGTGTGTACATATTACACAGTGAGCTGCAGCATGACTTAGTAACACAGTGTACAAATTACACAGTCATCAGACACAGCAAGTAACACAATGTGTACATATTACAGAATGAGCCACAGCATGACTAACCAACACAGTATGTACATATTGCACTGTGAGCTACAGCATAACTGAACATTACAGTGTGTACATATTACACAGTGAGCTGCAGCATGACACAAACAATGTGCACATAATACACAGTGAGCCTCAGCATGACTAAGTAACACAGTGTTAACATATTAAACTGAGCCAAAGCATGACTAATTAACACAGTGTGTACATATTACTTAGTGAGCAGCAGCAAGAATAAGTAACAGAGTGTACATATTAAACAAAGAGCTGCAGCATGACTAAGTAATACAATGTGTACATATTACACATTGGGCCTCGGCATGACTAAACAACACAGTGTGTACATGTTACACATTGCACCACAGCATGACTAAGTAATACAGTGTGTACATATTACACAGTGAGCCACAGCATGAAAAAGTAACACAGTGAGTACATATTACACAGTGAGCCACAGTATGACTAAGCAACAGTGTGCACATATTACACAGTGAGCCTCAGCATGACCAAGTAACCAATGTGTACATATTACGCAGTGAGCCTCAGCATGACTTACATAGTGTGTACATATTGCACAGTGAGCCTCAGCATGACTAAGTAATACAGTGTGTACATATTACACAGTGAACTGCAGCATGACTAAGTATCAAAGTGTGCACATATTACACAGTGAGCCTCAGCATTAGAAAGTAACACAGTGTGTACATTTTACACAGTGAGCCTTAGCATGACTAAGCAACACAGTGAGTACATATAACACAGTGAGACTCGACATGATTAAGTAACACAGTGTGTACATATTACACAGATAGCTGCAGCATGACTAAGCAACAAAGTGTGCACATATTACACAGTGCACCTCAGCATGACTAAGCATTAAAGTGTGTACATACTACACAGTGAACCTCAGCATGACTAAGCATTAAAGTGTGTACCTATTACACAGTGAGCCACAGCATGACTAAGCAACACAGTGTGCACATATTACGCAGCGAGCCTCAGCATGACTAAGTAACAGTGTATACATATTACACAGTGAGCCACAGTATGACTAAGCAACACAGTGTGCAGATGTTACCCAGTGAGCTTCAGCATGACTAAGTAACACAGTGTGTACATATTACACTGTGAGCTACAGAATGACTAAGTAACACAGCATGTAAAAATTACACATGAGCCGCAGCATGACTAAGCATTAAAGTGTGTACATATTACACAGTGATCCTCAGCATGACTAAGCATTAAAGAGTGCACCTATTACACAGTGAGCCTCAGCATGACTAAGCAACACAGTGTACACATATGATGCAGCGAGCCTCAGCATGACTAAGTAACAGTGTGTGCATATTACACAGTGATCCTCAGTATGACTAAGTAGCACAGTGCATAGATATTACACAGTGAGCGTCAGCATGACTAAGTAACACAGTGTGTACATCTTACACAATGAGCCTCAGCATGACTAAGTGACACAGTGAGTACATATTACACAGTGAACCACAGTATGACAAAGTAACACAGTGAGTACATATTACACAGTGAGCCACAGTATGACTAAGCAACAGTGTGCACATATTACGCATTGAGCCTCAGCATGACCATGTAACTCACTGTGTACATATTACACAGTGAGCCTCAGCATGACTTACATAGTGTGTACATATTGCACAGTGTGCCTCAGCATGACTAAGTAATACAGTGTGTACATATTACACAGTGAACTGCAGCATGACTAAGCAGAAAAGTGTGCACATATTACACAGTGAGCCTCAGCATGACTAAGCAACACAGTGGGTACATATAACACAGTGAGACTCGACATGATTAAGTAACACAGTGTGTACATATTACACAGATAGCTGCAGCATGACTAAGCAACAAAGTGTGCACATATTACACAGTGCACCTCAGCATGACTAAGCATTAAAGTGTGTACATACTACACAGTGAGTGAGCCACAGCATGACTAAGCAACAAAGTGTGCACATATTACACAGTGCACCTCAGCATGACTAAGCATTAAAGTGTGTACATACTACACAGTGAACCTCAGCATGACTAAGTAACAGTGTGCACATATTATGCAGTGAGCCTCAGCATGACC
Source organism: Protopterus annectens (assembly GCF_019279795.1). Classification (NCBI taxonomy): domain Eukaryota; kingdom Metazoa; phylum Chordata; order Ceratodontiformes; family Protopteridae; genus Protopterus; species Protopterus annectens. The sequence goes on along the minus strand of NC_056726.1, from coordinate 1,068,701,263 downwards.
AAGTACCACAGTGTGTACATATTACAGAGTGAGCTGCAGCATGACTTAGTAACACAGTATGTACATATTACACAGTCAGACACAGCATAAGTAACACAGTGTGTACATATTACACTGGGAGCCACAGCATGATTAAGTAACACAGTGTGTACATATTACACAGTGAGCCACAGCATGACTAAGCAACACAGTGTGTACATATAACACAGTGAGACTCAGCATGACTAAGTAACAGTGCGTACATATTACACAGTGAGCTGTAGCATGACAAAAACAGTGTGTACATATTACACAGTGAGCCTCAGCATGACTAAGTAACACAATGTGAAAATATCACACTGAGCCAAAGCATGACTAATTAACACAGTGTGTACCTATTACTCAGTGAGCAGCAGCAAGATTAAGTAACACAGTGTGTACATATTAAACAGTGAGCCGGAGCATGACTAAGTAATACAATGTGTACATATTACACAGTGAGCCTCAGCATGACTAAACAACACTGTCTGTACATGTTACATAGTGCGCCACAGCATGACTAAGTAACACAGTGTGTACATATTACACAGTGAGCCACAGTATGACAAAGTAACACAGTGAGTACATATTACACAGTGAGCCACAGTATGACTAAGCAACAGTGTGCACGTATTACACATTGAGCCTCAGCATGACCAAGTAACTCACTGTGTACGTATTACACAGTGAGCCTCAGCATGACTTACATAGTGTGTACATATTGCACAGTGAGCCTCAGCATGACTAAGTAATATAGTGAGTACATATTACACAGTGAACTGCAGCATGACTAAGTAGCAAAGTGTGCAGATATTACACAGTAAGCCTCAGCATTAGTAAGTAACACAGTGTGTACATTTTACACAGTGAGCCTCAGCATGACTAAGCAACACAGTGAGTACATATAACACAGTGAGACTTGACATGATTAAGTAACACAGTGTGTACATATTACACAGATAGCTGCAGCATGACTAAGCAACACAGTGTGCACATATTACACAGTGCACCTCAGCATGACTAAGCATTAAAGTGTGTACATACTACACAGTGAGCCTCAGCATGACTAAGCATTAAAGTGTGTACCTATTACACAGTGAGTGAGCCACATCATGACTAAGCAACACAGTGTGCACATATTACGCAGCGAGCCTCAGCAGGACTAAGTAACAGTGTGAACATATTACACAGTGAGCCACAGTATGACTAAGCAACACAGTGTGCAGATATTACCCAGTGAGCTTCAGCATGACTAAGTAACACAGTGTGTACATATTACACTGTGAGCTACAGAATGACTAAGTAACACAGCATGTAAAAATTACACGAGCCACAGCATGACTAAGCATTAAAGTGTGTACATATTACACAGCGAGCCTCAGCATGACTAAGCATTAAAGTGTGTACCTATTACACAGTGAGCCTCAGCATGACTAACCGTTTGTACATATTACACAGTGAGCCACAGCATGACTAAGCAACACAGTGTACACATATGATGCAGCGAGCCTCAGCATGACTAAGTTACAGTGTGTGCATATTACACAGTGATCCTCAGTATGACTAAGTAGCACAGTGCATAGATATTACACAGTGAGCGTCAGCATGACTAAGTAACACAGTGTGTACATCTTACACAGTGAGCCTCAGCATGACTAAGTGACACAGTGAATACATATAACACAGTGAGCTGCAGCATGACAAAGTAACACAGTGTGTACATATTACATAGTGAGCCACAGTATGACTAAGCAACAGTGTGCAAATATTATGCAGTGAGCCTCAGCATGACCAAGTAGCACAGTGTGTACATATTACACAGTGAGCCTCAGCATGACCAAGTAACACAGTGTGCACATATTACACAGTGAGCCAGAGCATGACTAAGCAACACAGTGTGTACATATTATACTCTGAGCCACAGCATGACTAAGTAACCCAGTGTGTACATATTACATAGGGAACTGCAGCATGACAAAGTATCACAGTGTGTACATATTGTACAGCGAACTGTAGCATGAATACATAACAGTGTGCATACATGTTACACAGTGAGCCTCAGCATGACTAACACAGTGTGCACATATTACACAATGAACCTCAGCATGACTAAGAAACACAGGGTGTACATATTACACAGTGAGCCTCAGCATGACTAAGCAACACAGTGGGTAAATATATCACAGTGAGCCTCAACATGATTAAGTAACACAGTGTGTACATATTACACAGATAGCTGCAACATGACTAAGCAACAAAGTGTGTACATATTACACAGTGATCTTCAGCATGACTAAGCAACACAGTGTGTACATATTACATAGTGAGTCTCAGCTGGACTAGGCATTAAAATGTGTACCTATTACACAGTGAGCATCAGCATGACGAAGTAACACAGTGTGTACATATTACACAGTGAACTGCAGCATGACTAAGTAGCAAAGTGTGCACGTATTACACAGTGAGCCTCAGCATGACTAAGCAACACAGTGAGTACATATAACACAGTGAGACTCGACATGATTAAGTAACACAGTGTGTACATACTACACAGATAGCTGCAGCATGACTAAGCAACAAAGTGTGCACATATTACACAGAGCAGCTCAGCATGACTAAGCATTAAAGTGTGTACATACTACACAGTGAGCCTCAGCATGACTAAGCATTAAAGTGTGTACCTATTACACAGTGAGTGAGCCACAGCATGACTAAGCAACACAGTGTGCACATATTATGCAACGAGCCTCAGTAGGACTAAGCAACAGTGTGTACATATTACACTGTGAGCCACAGTATGACTAAGCAACACAGTGTGCAGATATTACCCAGTGAGCTTCAGCATGACTAAGTAACACAGTGTGTACATATTACACTGTGAGCTACAGAATGACTAATTAACACAGCATGTAAAAATTACACGAGCCACAGCATGACTAAGCATTAAAGTGTGTACATATTACACAGTGAGCCTCAGCATGACTAAGCATTAAAGTGTGTACCTATTACACAGTGAGCCTCAGCATGACTAACAGTTTGTACATATTACATAGTGAGCCACAGCATGACTAAGCAACACAGTGTACACATATGATGCAGCGAGCCTCAGCATGACTAAGTAACAGTGTGTGCATATTACACAGTGATCCTCAGTATGACTAAGTAGCACAGTGCATAGATATTACACAGTGAGTGTCAGCATGACTAAGTAACACAGTGTGTACATCTTACACAGTGAGCCTCAGCATGACTAAGTGACACAGTGAGTACATATTACACAGTGAGCCTCAGCATGACCAAGTAACACAGTGTGTACATATTACACAGTGAGCCTCAGCATGACCAAGTAACACAGTGTGTACATATTACACAGAGAGCCAGAGCATGACTAAGCAACACAGTGTGTACATATTATACTCTGAGCCACAGCATGACTAAGTAACCCAGTGTGTACATATTACACAGGGAACTGCAGCATGACAAAGTATCACAGTGTGTACATATTGTACAGTGAGCTGCAGCATGAATAAATAACACTGTGCATACATGTTACACAGTGAGCCTCAGCATGACTAACACAGTGTGCACATGTTACACAGTGAACCTCAGCATGACTAAGAAACACAGGGTGTACATATTACACAGTGAGCCTCAGCATGACTAAGCAACACAGTGGGTAAATATATCACAGTGAGCCTCAACATGATTAAGTAACACAGTGTGTACATATTACACAGATAGCTGCAACATGACTAAGCAACAAAGGGTGTACATATTACACAGTGATCTTCAGCTTGATTAAGCAACACAGTGTGTACATATTACATAGTGAGTCTCAGCTGGACTAGGCATTAAAATGTGTACCTATTACACAGTGAGCATCAGCATGACGAAGTAACACAGTGTGTACATATTACACAGTGAACTGCAGCATGACTAAGAAGCAAAGTGTGCACGTATTACACAGTGAGCCTCAGCATGACTAAGCAACACAGTGAGTACATATAACACAGTGAGACTCGACATGATTAAGTAACACAGTGTGTACATACTACACAGATAGCTGCAGCATGACTAAGCAACAAAGTGTGCACATATTACACTGAGCAGCTCAGCATGACTAAGCATTAAAGTGTGTACATACTACACAGTGAGCCTCAGCATGACTAAGCATTAAAGTGTGTACCTATTACACAGTGAGTGAGCCACAGCATGACTAAGCAACACAGTGTGCACATATTATGCAGCGAGCCTCAGCAGGACTAAGCAACAGTGTGTACATATTACACTGTGAGCCACAGTATGACTAAGCAACACAGTGTGCAGATATTACCCAGTGAGCTTCAGCATGACTAAGTAACACAGTGTGTACATATTACACTGTGAGCTACAGAATGACTAATTAACACAGCATGTAAAAATTACACGAGCCACAGCATGACTAAGCATTAAAGTGTGTACATATTACACAGTGACCTCAGCATGACTAAGCATTTAAGTGTGTACCTATTACACAGTGAGCCTCAGCATGACTAACAGTTTGTACATATTACACAGTGAGCCACAGCATGACTAAGCAACACAGTGTACACATATGATGCAGCGAGCCTCAGCATGACTAAGTAACAGTGTGTGCATATTACACAGTGATCCTCAGTATGACTAAGTAGCACAGTGCATAGATATTACACAGTGAGTATCAGCATGACTAAGTAACACAGTGTGTACATCTTACACAGTGAGCCTCAGCATGACTAAGTGACACAGTGAGTACATATTACACAGTGAGCCTCAGCATGACCAAGTAACACAGTGTGTACATATTACACAGTGAGCCTCAGCATGACCAAGTAACACAGTGTGTACATATTACACACTGAGCCACAGCATGACTAAGCAACACAGTGTGTACATATTACACACTGAGCCACAGCATGACTAAGTAACCCAGTGTGTACATATTACACAGTGAGCTGCAGCATGACAAAGTAACACAGTGTGTACATATTGCACAGTGAGCTGCAGCATGAATAAATAACACTGTGCATACATGTTACACAGTGAGCCTCAGCATGACTAACACAGTGTGCACATATTACACAGTGAGCCTCAGCATGACTAAGAAACACAGGGTGTACATATTACACAGTGAGCCTCAGCATGACTAAGCAACACAGTGGGTAAATATATCACAGTGAGCCTCAACATGATTAAGTAACACAGTGTGTACATATTACACAGATAGCTACAGCATGACTAAGCAACAAAGTGTGTACATATTACACAGTGATCTTCAGCATGACTAAGCAACACAGTGTGTATATATTACATAGTGAGTCTCAGCTGGACTAGGCATTAAAATGTTTACCTATTACACAGTGTGCATCAGCATGACAAAGTAACACAGTGTGTACATATTACACAGTGAACTGCAGCATGACCAAGTAGCAAAGTGTGCACGTATTACACAGTGAGCCTCAGCATGACTAAGCAACACAGTGAGTACATATAACACAGTGAGACTCGACATGATTAAGTAACACAGTGTGTACATACTACACAGATAGCTGCAGCATGACTAAGCAACAAAGTGTGCACATATTACACAGTGCACCTCAGCATGACTAAGCATTAAAGTGTGTACATCTTACACAGTGAGCCTCAGCATGACTAAGCGACACAGTGAGTACATATTACACAGTGAGCCGCAGCATGACAAAGTAACACAGTGTGTACATATTACACAGTGAGCCACAGTATGACTAAGCAACAGTGTGCAAATATTATGCAGTGAGCCTCAGCATGACCAAGTAACACAGTGTGTACATATTACACAGTGAGCCTCAGCATGACCAAGTAACACAGTGTGTACATATTACACAGTGAGCCAGAGCATGACTAAGCAACACAGTGTGTACATATTATACTCTGAGCCACAGCATGACTAAGTAACCTAGTGTGTACATATTACACAGGGAACTGCAGCATGACAAAGTATCACTGTGTGCACATATTGCACAGTGAGCTGCAGCATGAATAAATAACACTGTGCATACATGTTACACAGTGAGCCTCAGCATGACTAACACAGTGTGCACATATTACACAGTGAACCTCAGCCTGACTAAGAAACACAGGGTGTACATATTACACAGTGAGCCTCAGCATGACTAAGCAACACAGTGGGTAAATATATCACAGTGAGCCTCAACATGATTAAGTAACACAGTGTGTACATATTACACAGATAGCTACAGCATGACTAAGCAACAAAGTGTGTACATATTACACAGTGATCTTCAGCATGACTAAGCAACACAGTGTGTATATATTACATAGTGAGTCTCAGCTGGACTAGGCATTAAAATGTTTACCTATTACACAGTGTGCATCAGCATGACGAAGTAACACAGTGTGTTCATATTACACAGTGAACTGCAGCATGACCAAGTAGCAAAGTGTGCACGTATTACACAGTGAGCCTCAGCATGACTAAGCAACACAGTGAGTACATATAACACAGTGAGACTCAACATGATTAAGTAACACAGTGTGTACATACTACACAGATAGCTGCAGCATGACTAAGCAACAAAGTGTGCACATATTACACAGTGCACCTCAGCATGACTAAGCATTAAAGTGTGTACATACTACACAGTGAGCCTCAGCATGACTAAGCATTAAAGTGTGTACCTATTACACAGTGAGTGAGCCACAGCATGACTAAGCAACACAGTGTGCACATATTATGCAGCGAGCCTCAGCAGGACTAAGCAACAGTGTGTACATATTACACAGTGAGCCACAGTATGACTAAGCAACACAGTGTGCAGATATTACCCAGTGAGCTTCAGCATGACTAAGTAACACAGTGTGTACATATTACAATGTGAGCTACAGAATGACTAAGTAACACAGCATGTAAAAATTACACATGAGCCACAGCATGACTAAGCATTAAAGTGTGTATATATTACACAGTGAGCCTCAGCATGACTAAGCATTAAAGTGTGTACCTTTTACACAGTGAGCCTCAGCATGACTAACAGTTTGTACATATTACACAGTGAGCCACAGCATGACTAAGCAACACAGTGTACACATATTATGCAGCGAGCCTCAGCATGACTAAGTAACAGTGTGTGCATATTACACAGTGATCCTCAGTATGACTAAGTAGCACAGTGCATAGATATTACACAGTGAGCATCAGCATGACTAAGTAACACAGTGTGTACATCTTAGACAGTGAGCCTCAGCATGACTAAGCGACACAGTGAGTACATATTACACAGTGAGCCGCAGCATGACAAAGTAACACAGTGTGTACATATTACACAGTGAGCCACAGTATGACTAAGCAACAGTGTGCAAATATTATGCAGTGAGCCTCAGCATGACCAAGTAACACAGTGTGTACATATTACACAGTGAGCCTCAGCATGACCAAGTAACACAGTGTGTACATATTACACAGTGAGCCTCAGCATGACCAAGTAACACAGTGTGTACATATTACACAGTGAGCCAGAGCATGACTAAGCAACACAGTGTGTACATATTATACTCTGAGCCACAGCATGACTAAGTAACCCAGTGTGTACATATTACACAGGGAACTGCAGCATGACAAAGTATCACAGTGTGTACATATTGTACAGTGAGCTGCAGCATGAATACATAACAGTGTGCATACATGTTACACAGTGAGCCTCAGCATGACTAACACAGTGTGCACATATTACACAGTGAACCTCAGCATGACTAAGAAACACAGGGTGTACATATTACACAGTGAGCCTCAGCATGACTAAGCAACACAGTGGGTAAATATATCACAGTGAGCCTCAACATGATTAAGTAACACAGTGTGTACATATTACACAGATAGCTACAGCATGACTAAGCAACAAAGTGTGTACATATTACACAGTGATCTTCAGCATGACTAAGCAACACAGTGTGTATATATTACATAGTGAGTCTCAGCTGGACTAGGCATTAAAATGTTTACCTATTACACAGTGTGCATCAGCATGACGAAGTAACACAGTGTGTTCATATTACACAGTGAACTGCAGCATGACCAAGTAGCAAAGTGTGCACGTATTACACAGTGAGCCTCAGCATGACTAAGCAACACAGTGAGTACATATAACACAGTGAGACTCGAGATGATTAAGTAACACAGTGTGTACATACTACACAGATAGCTGCAGCATGACTAAGCAACAAAGTGTGCACATATTACACAGTGCACCTCAGCATGACTAAGCATTAAAGTGTGTACATACTACACAGTGAGCCTCAGCATGACTAAGCATTAAAGTGTGTACCTATTACACAGTGAGTGAGCCACAGCATGACTAAGCAACACAGTGTGCACATATTATGCAGCGAGCCTCAGCAGGACTAAGCAACAGTGTGTACATATTACACAGTGAGCCACAGTATGACTAAGCAACACAGTGTGCAGATATTACCCAGTGAGCTTCAGCATGACTAAGTAACACAGTGTGTACATATTACAATGTGAGCTACAGAATGACTAAGTAACACAGCATGTAAAAATTACACATGAGCCACAGCATGACTAAGCATTAAAGTGTGTATATATTACACAGTGAGCCTCAGCATGACTAAGCATTAAAGTGTGTACCTTTTACACAGTGAGCCTCAGCATGACTAACAGTTTGCACATATTACACAGTGAGCCTCAGCATGACTAAGCAACACAGTGTACACATATTATGCAGCGAGCCTCAGCATGATGACTAAGTAACAGTGTGTGCATATTACACAGTGATCCTCAGTATGACTAAGTAGCACAGTGCATAGATATTACACAGTGAGCATCAGCATGACTAAGTAACACAGTGTGTACATCTTAGACAGTGAGCCTCAGCATGACTAAGCGACACAGTGATTACATATTACACAGTGAGCCGCAGCATGACAAAGTAACACAGTGTGTACATATTACATAGTGAGCCACAGTATGACTAAGCAACAGTGTGCAAATATTATGCAGTGAGCCTCAGCATGACCAAGTAACACAGTGAGTACATATTACACAGTGAGCCTCAGCATGACCAAGTAACACAGTGTGTACATATTACACAGTGAGCCAGAGCATGACTAAGCAACACAGTATGTACATATTATACTCTGAGCCACGGCATGACTAAGTAACCCAGTGTGTACATATTACACAGGGAACTGCAGCATGACAAAGTATCACAGTGTGTACATATTGTAGAGTGAGCTTCAGCATGAATACATAACAGTGTGCATACATGTTACACAGTGAGCCTCAGCATAAATAACACAGTGTGCACATATTACATAGTGAGCCGCAGCATGACTAAGAAACACAGGGTGTACATATTACGCAGTTAGCCTTAGCATGACTAAGCAATACAGTGGGTAAATATATCACAGTGAGCCTCAACATGATTAAGTAACACAGTGTGTACATATTACACAGATAGCTGCAGCATGACTAAGCAACAAAGTGTGTACATATTACACAGTGATCTTCAGCATGACTAAGCAACACAGTGTGTACATATTACATAGTGAGTCTCAGTTGGACTAGGCATTAAAATGTGTACCTATTGCACAGTGAGCATCAGCATGATGAAGTAACACAGTTTGTACATATTACACAGTGAGCTACAGCATGACAAAACAACACAGTGTGCACATCTTACGCAGTGAGCCTGAGCAGGACTAAGTAACAGTGTGTACATATTACACAGTGAGCCACAGTATGACTAATCAACACAGTGTGCACATATTACCCAGTGAGCCTCAGCATGACTAAGAAACACAGTTTGTACATTTTACAATGTGAGCCACAGAATGACTAAGTAACACAGCATGTACAAATTACACATGTGCCGCAGCATGACTAACACATTGTGTGCATATTACACAGTGATCCTCAGCATGACAAAGTAACACAGTGCATAGATATTACACAGTGAGCCTCAGCATGACAAAGTAACACAGTGTGTACATATTACGCAGTGATACTCAGCATGATTAAGTGACACAGTGAGTACATATTACACAGTGAGCCACAGCATGACTAATCAACAGAATGTGTACATATTACAAAATGAGCTGCAGCATGACTAAAGAATACAATGTGTACATATCACACAGTGACCCTCAACATGACTAAAGAACACAATGCGCACATATTAGACAATTACCCACAGTATGACTAAGTAACACAGTGTGTACATATTACATAGTAAGCCTCAGTATTACTTAGTAACACAGTGTGTATAAAGTACGCACTGAGCCACAGCATAACTAAGTAACACAGTGTGTACATATTACACAGTGAGCCTCAGCATGACAAAGTAACACAGTGTGTAGATATTACGCAGTGAGCCTCAGCATGACTAAACAACAGAGTGTGTACATATTACAAAGTGAGCCACAGCATGACTAAAGAATACAGTGTGTACATATTACACATTGTCTCACAGTATGACTAAGTAACACAGTGTGTACATATTACACAGTGAGCTACAGCATGACTATGTACACAATGCTTACATATTACACAGTGAGCCTCAGCATGACTAAGTAACAAAGTGTGTACATATTAAATAGTGAGTCACAGCATGACTAAGTAACACAGTGTGTACATTTTAAACAGTGAGCCTCAACATGACTGAGTAACATAGTATGTACATATTACACAGTGAGCCTCAGGATAAGTAACACAGTGTGTTCATATTACACGTTCAGCCTCAGCATGACTAAGTAACTTAGAATGTACTAATAACACATGAGCCGCAGCATGACTAACACAGTGTGTACATATTACAAAGTGATCCTCAGCATGCCTAAGTCACACAATGCATAGATATTATACAGTGAGCCTCAGCATGACTAAGTAACACAGTATGAACATATTACGTAGTGAACCTCAGCATGACTAACCGACACAGTGAGTACATATTATACAGTGAGCCGCAGCGTGACTAAGCAACACAGTGTGTACATATTTTCAGTCAGCCTTAGCATGACTATAATGAGTGTCACTCATATTCTCAATGAATACTCAAATAATCCTGTTTTTTTTCTTTATATTTATTATGTGAATATGATCTCACTCTTGATAAGGCTTTGCAATTTGTTTTTACCAGGGCATCACAATCACTATAAGAAGGATGCTCTGTCCTTGTATGTATTGATTAATACTTGATAGCACACAATTATACCCGAAGCATGTTAGTAAAAGTGATCACAAAGACATCCAATTCTTTGATTCATACTATTTACCCACTCAATACAATTAGAACTAGTGAATAAATGTCCTGTACAGACTTTAAACTCTGATGAGATTTAAAATTGTGTTCAGTCACACCAGAAACTTACCTGAAGAAAAACATGTCTTGCTTTAGGGCCCAGTGACAATTTCTAATGTATCAGCAGCATACAAATGGCTTGGAACTCTGCATAGCATGGCATCAAACTGTTAAGGTACCAAATAACTTTCATACAAGAGAGTTCAATAGAGAATACCAATATCCTTTATTGCAGAAAGATCCTGTTTCCTCAAGTTACAAGAATCAGCATTCTTTATACTGTTTTTTTTCATTTATACTCTCTCCTTAATTAACCTGGAAAGTGGGACATCTGTGCGTCTCATAATGGAGTCTCACATGACAAAAATATTAGATTTTGTGCTGGTGTTCCTTATGGGCTTAGAAGTCCTATGTGTCATGTTGGGTATTGATTTTGTGGAATCCTGTTGAGGTTGTTGAAGGCACTTTTTGTTTGTGCAATGTTTGGGAGGTCTTTATCCTTTGGGAAGATAACATTTAAGAGCCTCAGGATATGGGGGTCTATGTGTCTGGTCTGTACTATGTGAGGTGGGTTTTTTGTGTGTGTTACTGACAACCTGTATGAATTTATAAGTGATTTTATGTGAGAGCCTTACCTCCATGGACATTATATAATCACTTCTCTTGCAAATCGTACTGACTTTTTTTAAGAATTAAGTGGTTGTCAGTAAATATATGACAATCAATGCATTGCCATAGGACACCCATATCTACCAGGCTGGCTGCAGAAATAACAGGGACATGCATGCTCAGGACAATAAATCCTTATTGCTTGTTGTACAAGAGGGGCTTTGAGTTGACTCACTTGGTTAATGTAAAAGTACAGATTACTGGCAGGACTGTCTAAGACCTAACTCACTGGGGGCTCCTCAATGCACAGCTAGCTGCTCTTTGTGCAACTAAGTACTGTGGAAACTTCACGGGTAGTTTTATATATGGAAAATTACAATTCTGTTTGCCAGAGTATATACAGAGCAGTATTATCTGAACAGTATCAGCAAGTGAATAAAATACACGGAGACTAAGAAACAGACTAAGCAAAGGACAGCAAATAGTCCTCTGGCCAATCAGGCAGTCTCACTTAAATCTTCCATGTGTGATTCCCAGCTCAGATAGACCAGGGCAACTTCTATTCCCACTAGAAAAGAATTCTTAGGCCTTCTTCATGTAAAAACATGCTAAAAAGTGTTAGATAGCTCTCATGCTATTCTGTTTTTTCTGTAGGCCCACAAGTGTTTTCAATTCAGCATATGCTTATTTGGCTTCCTACAGGCTGAAAACATCTGCCCTCCAGCTCCAAACTAGGATCAACAAAGAAAATCAGCTGCTTCCCCATGCAAAAATCAAATGGCAAGCCATGTAGCACTGCTTAGATAATTATAAAAAAACAGGCTTTTGTCATTTGTTTAACATTATCAACTGTCTTTCAATGTGGAAACCCTACTTTCTGCTGATTCTTGTATATTGTTACAAATAATGTATACCTGTCCTTGGCTGTTGCTTGAGGCAGCTAATATAACATTTAGTTTAACCCACTTTAATGTGATATATCACAACTAAACACTGCAAAGTTGTTCCATTTTTATCTTTAACTCATATTAAATGTGGCTGAGTTAGTACCATTCTGGGTCTGTTTTGTGATCCTAAGTGTGTGTGTGTGTGTGTGTGTGTGTGTGTGTGTGTGTGTGTGTGTGTGTGTGTGTGTGTGTGTGTGTGTGTGTGTGTGTGTGTGTGTGTGTGTGTGTGTGTGTTTGTGTGCGTGCGTGCGCGTGTGTGCTTGTGTGTGTGTTCTATGTACAGATTAACTCACACTAATCTGTGTGCATTAAAACATGTAAAGCAGGGAGCAAGATCAGTACAGATACCAAATGAAACTGCAACTGTTTATTCAGTTTGTTCTTCTTTTAGCTTTTATCAGTTAGGGGCCGCCACAGTGGAACTCCGGTCCACTAATGATTGACAGTGCATTTTTATGGTGTCGAGGTGCCAGCTCGACACACAACCTTCAATGAAGGCACGCCCATTCACATATGTCTTTCGAATGCCACTCGACCATGGGGAGGACATGCAGATTCCACACAGAAGGCACTCCAGCTGAGAAGTGAATGGGAGAACCTCTTGCTGTGAGGCAACAATGCTAGCACTGCACCACCGTGGCAACTGTTTCTTCAGCAATGTCAGGAAATTAAGGAATAATGTCCAGCAGAGCAATGGGTACATCAATACTGATATCAATAATTCCAGTTCCAAGAATATGACAAACATATTAACAGACATATTTAGTGATAACTTTACCCCCACCTACCCAAATTGCTGCCTCCAGAATTCCTCAGAATTTAGTTCTCCTGAAATCACTTTGAAGCAAATCTTAATAGCAATACGAAAGGATAAAAATAATATTTCCATGGTACCAGACAGCATATCAGAATGTAATCTCAATAGTGCCAATTATACACTATCTAAGCCTCTGTTATTCAGCATATAGATTAGGTACATACATTATTACTAGGCTAACTGCCCTTGCGAGCCATTTTTAAGCCTAGACCTTATCCCTTGTGAGACTCAAACCCTGCACCTTGTGTTTGTAAGGCAAACACCTTAACCATTAGGCCATCCTAGGTAGGTTGATAGGTTCATAGGTAGGTACAGGGCTATTGGCCCTAGGGCCTATATAAGCCTTGCCAAAGGTACACTGGCTTTTGCCACCCAAGAAAATTATTTTCCTGTGCCACTGTTGCGCAGAGCCACAGAAGTGATCCCCGGGGTGAATTTCCTATCTAACTGTTTCGAAGCAATGACAAACCAATAAAACATGGAAAATGGATATAAAGTACACCAAGCCACTCAATCGACAACGAGCAAGTGCTCTGATGAAAAGTGTATGTTAAAGAGCGCACTTAAAGGGATTATTAAACTACTATTCATTGTCGATTGAGTGGCTTGGTGTACTTTGTATCCATTTTCCGTGTTTTTGTGAATTTCCTATCTCCCATCCAATCATCATGATTTTTCTTGAAGAGTGCTAATGAGGAGCTTTGTTTGATATAGATAGGTGGTTTGTTCCAGAGTATGGGAAGTCCCTGGGACAGGAATCTATCCCTCCAGCATGTTCTGTTTATTGTGGTGACGAGGTTTAGGTCCCTAGAGCGTGTAGCTCGTAGGGATTGGGATTTCTTTAAGTGGAGCATGTCTAAAAGCTCTGGGTTTGACATAGTTATGTGTGTTAGGCAGAGATCGCCTCTGAGTAGACGATATGCAATGGAGTAAAGCTGCAGTTTTTTGAGACGGTCTGCATAGGGCATCTCTTTGATGCCGGCAATCCTCTTTGTGAGGTATTTCTGTGGCCTTTCCAGTTGTTGTAGATGTCTTGTGAGGTACATACCAAAAGGGGCATTGTACTCTCTAATGGGTCTAATGAGTGACGAGTAGAGGTGAACAATGACCTCTTTTTTCCTGGATGAGAAACCTTTTGTGATGAGGTGTGCCACGTAGAAGGATTTCCTGACCCTTTTGTAGGATGCCCACATCTTTTCGAGTTTTGATTATGGCTCCTTGTTTGCAGTCATCTGCAAACTTCATGAGCCAAAGACCTTCTGTGTTGGCCTGTACAACAGAGAAGTAGATACCAAACAGGAGAGGACCCAGGACTGAACCCTGTGGTACTCCACTTGTCACTGGTCTGAAGTTGGATTTAGAGTCTGCTACTTTCACAGTGTGGGCTCTGTCAGTGAGCCAGTTGGCAACCCATCTTGTGACATAGGGATTTATACTTAGTTTAGTGAGTTTATCTATAATTCCAGAGTGGTGGATGGTGTTGAAAGCCTTGGCGAGATCTAGATAGGCTGTGTGAACCACCTTACCCTCATCTACAGCTTTGGTGACTGCTTCAAAGAAGTCTATCAAGTTTAGGAGACATGATCTGCCTTTTACAAACCCGAACTGGGTGGGGTCCTGAGTTTGGAGATTACCAATCTCATTGTTTATAAGTTCCATGATGATACGTTCCATAACCTTGCAGACCAGGCTCGTTCGGCTAATGGGGCAGTAGTTTCCAGGGTCTGTGGTGGCTCCTCCTTTGTGGAGTGGGATAAATGTTGCTGTGCGCCATTCAGTGGGCACATAGCCTGAGGTGAGGCTATGATTGAACATGGTACTTAGGTGGGGTGCCAGTTTGTTCTGCAGTTCATGTAGAACACAACCTGGGATGTCTTCAGGTCCCATGGATGATGTGTTCTTGGCTTTGGAGAGTGTGTTTTTTACCTGTGCAGCTGTGATTACAGGAACTTTGCATTCTTCTGGTATAGAGATGGCCCCTTTAGGGGATGACAGGGGGAGTTAGCACTGAACCTATCTGCCAGGATGTTGGCAATATCAGTTGGTTCTGTATATTTAGTGCCATTGTGCTGTAACTCAGAGCAGATCTGAGTGTTGCCCTTGAGATTCTTGACATAACTATAGAATGCTTTGGGGTTGTTTTTAGAGTCAGTGGCGATTTTATTTTCATAACTAGCTTTGGAGGATTTTATGAGGGATCTCAGCTTCTTACTGAGGCTGACCAGGGAGTTTCTCCACTCATGGGATTTTACTCTCTTTTGCAACAGTTTCTTTCTTCTGTTGTAGAGTTTGTTTATGGCAGGGGACCACCAGATTGGCTTCCTTTTTTTGGAGGATAGCATCTTGGTTCTGTTAGGGATTGCACGATCCATGTCCTCGTGTAAGTGCTTATAAAGTGCATTTGTGTAAGATTCAGCAGTCATACCTCTATTGTCCATCAGCATGGGTGTCGTGAAGTTTGCCACTTCTGTCTTAAGAAGCGTGAAGTTGGCTTTGGAGAAATTTTTTACTGTGGTTTCCCTAATGGGGGGTGAGGGAGGGATGTGGATGTCTAGGGTGATTAGCTTGTGGTCGGATCTGACCAACGAGGAATTGACCTCTGGTGTGGAGCACCGGTTGTCCATGTTGGTAATAACCAGGTCTAGGATATTGCTGTCCCTGGTGGGGGTGTGGATAAGTTAATCCATGGTATTGGAATTTATGAATTCCAGAAAACGTTGAGCACAAGAGTTGGTACATGAGTAGTTTTCCCAGTTAATGGTAGGGTAGTTGAAATAGCCCATTATTAGGGTGTTAGGTTGTACCCTAATATTTTCCAGTGTATTAAGAAATGAGGAGTGGGAATCCTGGGGCATGGTGGAGGATCTGTAGCAAGCTACAATTTGAATTGTGGTCTTGCCTAGAGTTAGTTGCACTTGAATAATCTCAGATGCATTATGCTGAGCAACTAGCCTGGAGGTGTAGATATCCTTAATGAATATGGACATGCATCCGCCTTTAGTGTTTCGGTCCAGGTTAGGTGACCGAAAGGTGTGGTATGAATTATAGCCTGGTATTGCAGGGGTACTCTCTGGAGGCTTGAACCAGGTCTCTGTAACTGCACAAATGTCAATGTTCTCCATTTTAAGGAGTGCCTCAAGAGAGTGCATTTTGAGGTTTAGACTTCTAGCATTGAGTAGCAATACCCTCAGATTCTTCTTGCCTGTACCTGTGAGGGTGGTGAATTTGTCATTTCAACCTTGCCTAAAAAAGGCACTATAGGGGTGGCTAGAGCCTTAGCCAGTATCTGGATTCCCAGGGGCAACAGGTGCAGGCCATCTCTGGCAAAGCATCCATATCCATAAGGTTTGTGTCTGATGCTTGTAAAACAGCCACTGTAACTCCAGTACACAAGGGTGGCCCCTCTACAGATCTACACAATTCACGGGCTATAAGTTTCAACAGCATCATATGCAAAACCATGGAATTTTCTTTGTAGAACTTATTTACGCAGATGTAACTTAACAGATGCAGAGCATAATTGGCTCAGCTTTTTGCACAGCAGACCCTATCTGTAGAACTTAGTAACCTTCTTTGAAAAGGTTTTAGAGACTGTGGACAGTGGCCACTAAGTGTACATTCATCATCTTGATCTGGCCATGGATTTTGACATGATCCCCCATGTTGGCATTATTAAAACTTAGATAAACTTACTGGAAAGCTCTATCCTGTCTGCTGGATTGCAAACTGCCTACCCAACAAAGTTCTAGTTGTAAAACTTTCTAACACTCTCTCTAAATGAAAAATTATAACTAGTGAATTATGACAAGGATCAGTTCTGGGCCCACTACAGACATTCAATCTGAAATCCCAAAAGTGTGGTTGAACAAGTTTCCTAGAGACTAAAAGCTGGGCACTGTTATTCTCTCATCCACTAATAATAAACAGCTGCACAAGGGCTGCTGCAAGATGACCTGTGTCTCAAAGTTTTAGACAAGAAAGATACAATCCTGTTTGACCACGTTTCTCTGCAAAATTAGTGGCTCTAAAAACACCTGCACTAAGGAATTAAATCTATATCAAGGAATAAACAATAAAAACAGATAAGTAACCACTACATGCCAAACATTGGCTACATTGACTACATTTATAGCTAATCTTGATGATTGGATGGGTAGCCTTGAGTTTACACCAGGATTGTCATGTACGGCCCTGCTTGATTTGGCACATGACCCCTATTATGTGTTTGAAAAGGAAGGTACAAATTTTTAAGTGTCCATTTCGATTTGTATATGGCTAGGCATCTTATGGTCCTTGTGACTAATTGATTGGTATTGTTCCCGTATCCCTATGTTATGCAAATACCCACTTGTTTTTGCTGTACCATTAAAAGAAGCATGGCATAAGAGAGGCATTACAGTGATGAATACATTATGGTGCACTGTTTATTCAGGACCATGGAAATAATTAAGTGTATGAATCCAATCACTGTTTGGTCACACAGTAGTTGAAGCAATGAAAATGTTCCTTTCTTGGTGCATCTTCCATCTGAAAGCTACGGAAACAGGAAATCAGGCAGGTAGTCATCAGTCCCTGCTGAACTGAGTTGTCATCCCACTCCTTCCTGAACTGAGCTGTCATCCAACTTCCTCTAGAAATGGGCTGTCATCCCACTCCCTCCACAATTCAGATGTCATTGGACTTCCTCCTGAACTGGGTTGTCATCCGACTCCTTCCAGAAATGGGCTGTCATCGCACTCCCCCCTGATCTCAGCTGTCATCTAACTCCCTACTGAACTGAATCACAGATCCACTGAGTATTGCTTTAATGGCTGACTTGAAATGCAGTGTCAGACAATTCATTTGTGCATAGTCTGGAGTAGTTTTTGTGTGTCTCACTTTAATCTGCTTCCACGGGTAATTCACCTGCTCTGACATAAAATCTGAATTCATGTCTATTAGAACATCAATGTGAAATTAAAGTCTGCAGAACACTTCTAAAAAGGTGTTTACTGTTGGTTCAAACTCGATGGAGGTCAGAATTTCCAGGTCAGAATGTCCAAATGAGGGTACTTTGGGGCATAGTTCACAGCAACTAGGATATATTTCCCACCTGTGCTGCTAAGTAAAGTGACTTGCTTCTATATATTTATGGCTGCCCACTAAAACCATTTGTTGCTGACAGTAAGATACATAAAATCATTCATATCATTTTGGTTTAAGTAATATATCAGGACCGAACTCTACAAATTCAGTATTGGATGTTCCATCACAATGCAACAACATGTTTTCTAAGCTTAATAGACAAATGAAGGCATTACGTACAAATGTATGGCATTTGAAACTTTTTAAAGCCTACAAGGTCAAGGATATCACTCCTAGGGGACTAAGAGTCCGTATACAACCCATTGTGGCCAATATAGATAGTGTGCTTTCCAAAGAATGGGCGGAGGCACAACATTCATCATCTATGCAATTTGTTGATTGTTTACTAAGGTATTATGACAGGACTATTCAGAGCCAACTTACAGAGATTGAAAATTTGTGTGGGGAGGTAGAAAAATTTAAATCTGAAGTGGTTTATTCACAACAAGTATCAGACCTGGCTAAGGACCTCTCATTATTGGAAAAACAACTTACAAAAAGGAAGATTAACAAGTTTAATCGTGATTTGATGGACTATGAAAAAGGGAAACCTTTTGTAAATCAAAAATCAGTTAGATTCCAGGATTTTAGATCTAGTAATAGTTATAATCATAAGAAAAGACCAAGGTCCATCTTAAGACAACATAAATCAATGTCTGATACTACATCAGAGGAGGAAGCTTCTTCCTTAACGGATGGGGAAGGTTCCCTACGCCAAGTGTCCCCAGCAGCGAAAAGGAAACAGCCCCCCCCTTTAGAGCTAGGGGTAGGAGGCGGGGGGGTAAGAAGCATAAGAACAGATTCCGGCAACATAACTTTGCAGTCCCTGTTACAACAAATGGTGACATAAATGATAATATACATAACATTTCCTCTTTTGAACTTTCTCCAACACATATAAAACTGCTGAATAAAGGGCTTTCTTTTGTACCCTCATTTTCGGTTTCAGAAACTCAGTTATTGCAAGATGTTGATGAATTCTGTAGAATACTTAATTTGAAAATCTTTTTTGCAGATCAGGAATATACTCAAAGATCTTCTGATTTCAAGTTTAGGAAATCTAATTTTGTCCCTCCCATGAACAAACATGTGTCCATTTTCAGAGAGTGTGTAATGAAGGAGTTACATTTCTCCAATTTGTATGGTCTTACCGAAAATAATTTAACATCTTTAGAAAGACAAGCTTTGGTTGAGCTTAGCACCAATCATGACATAGTTATAACTATGGCGGATAAAGGAGGAGCAGTTGTGGTTTTGGATTATTCATTATATAATCAGGAAGTTCTACGACAGTTGGCAGATTCTAGTTTTTATATGGCACTGAATGTGGATCCGACTCTTTCCTTTAAGAGAGAAATTGATGATTTTTTGGATTTATCAGTGCAACAGGGTATCATTACGACACAGGTGGGTGGGCAACTGAAGGTGGATGAGCCCAGTTCTCAGTATCTGTACATTTTACCTAAAATACACAAAGACCCATTGTATCCCCCTGGGAGACCTATAGTTTCAGGTAGGGGTTCCTTAACGGAACCATTGTCAGCTTTTTTGACCCATTATTTGAAACCTTTGCTACCGTTTATTAGGTCTCGTATTAAGGACACCACCGAATTTTTGAATATAATTAATGATTCTCAACTAGAATCTCACTGGTTACTTTGTACTCTTGACGTGGCTTCATTATATACAAATATTCCACATGATCAGGGTATTCTAGCTGTTTCCTTTTGGCTATATAAATCGAAGCTCTATTCTTTAGCCTTTAATAATTTTTTGATTAAGCTCACTGAACTGGTATTACGAAAGAATATCTTTTATTATGCAGGTAAGGCTTATTGGCAGATCAAGGGCACTGCGATGGGTGCTTCTTTTGCACCCATCTATGCCGATCTGTTCATGGGATATTATGAGGCTGGGTATATATATGATGATCAACATAACAAATTTTTACAACATCTGGATATCTGGCGGAGATATCTAGACGATTGTTGGATGGTGTGGCGTGGAGACAAGCAAAGTTTAATACAGTTTGTGGATTATTTGAATAACAATAGTTTTGGTATTCGGTTCACTGCCAATATTGAACTTTCAGAAATTGTATTTTTGGATGTTAAAGTTTCTAAACTTGCAGATAATACTTTATCGTCCACTATATATCGCAAGTTTCCCAAATACAATACTTTGTTACATGCTAACAGTTACCATCCACGCCACACCATCCACAACATTCCGAAATCTCAATATATGAGAATCAGACGTATTTGTTCATCTGATGAAGATTATTTGGAATGTAGTCTGGATTTGAGGCGCAGGTTTCTAACCAGGGGGTATGAATCCCAAATACTTGTGAAAGCAGAAGGTCAAACTTCCAAAATGGAATGTCAGGATTTATTATGTTATAAAGCCAACAATAGGATTGGCAATAAAACAAACGATATTCAACCAATAAGGTTGGTGACTACCTATGGGAATAATACTAATTGTTTCAGGGATGTCATTAACCAACATTGGGGTATCCTTTTGTCACATGAGGTTTTAGGTAGGGTGTTGCCAGCAAACTGTCAGTTTTCTTACCGAAGGGGACGGAATATGAATTCTCACTTCACACATTATAAAAGACATGTTACAAATATACCACAACAAAGAACCTTAAGTGGTGATAGATTAAGGGGGTGTTATCCTTGTGGGCATTGTGCTGCTTGTCAGCATTTGCAACAAACCAAAGAATTTTCTAGTAAAAACACATCACGAATTTTTGAAATAAGGGTTTTTGCCAATTGCAGCACAGACTGGGTGGTATATTTGGTTACATGTAGTTGCTCTGCATTCTATGTTGGACAAACGTCTAGACCTGTCAAATTTAGAATAGGGGAATATTTAAGTGCAATTAAGAACAAACGTGTTGCCAATGCCCTATTTAAACATACCTTGGAGCATTCTTTGGCCATTTTTCGGTTTGTGGTTATAGATAAAATTACCCTCCATAGGGGTTTTAAAGCCGGATGGCATCAAAAACTTGATCAAATGGAACAAAGGTGGATAATTCAATTGGGGGGTTTATTTAAACCCGGTTTGAATATGTTAGAATAGAATTTGGTAGGTCATGTGTGTGTGTATATATATATATATATATATTGTGTATACACATCATGACTGTTATATCCTTTATTGATTTTGTTTTTATGCACATTAAAAATTCCAACAGGAATGTGGTGGACACATATATATATATTTTTATAGAAATAAACTATACAGGTTGTTTTCTATATATAGAAATTGTCCTGACCAGTTGTCCTGATCACCATACAAGTCCCTTAACATTTTGGTGATGGAAGATATGTATTTATTATTATTGTATTATTATTTTTTTGGTATAATAATATTTTACAATTTTTGTATAATATTTTCATATTATATTATTTATTTTTTATTTTTATTTTTTGATGATATTGCACATGGTTCATATGTTTATTATGTTGTAGTTTTTGTTATATGAAGTGATTTATGTGCTGTTTTGCTCCAATGTATTTGTTCATTATACAAGATTTTGTACCCCCTTAAATATGGAGTATATAAGGATGGTCCACCAGGGGTCGGGTTTCCTTATTATTTTTTCTGAACTGCATTGATAAAGGCCATGACATGGCCGAAACCGGTATGCTGTTTATTCATTAAGATTCCTTTATTTAAGGAATCTGGATATTAATAAAGTTGGTTCGATGGAACCGTACGTGCTGGCTCATGTTTTTTGAATGATCCCCCATGTTGGCATTATTAAAACTTAGATAAACTTACTGGAAAGCTCTATCCTGTCTGCTGGATTGCAAACTGCCTACCCAACAAAGTTCTAGTTGTAAAACTTTCTAACACTCTCTCTAAATGAAAAATTATAACTAGTGAATTATGACAAGGATCAGTTCTGGGCCCACTACAGACATTCAATCTGAAATCCCAAAAGTGTGGTTGAACAAGTTTCCTAGAGACTAAAAGCTGGGCACTGTTATTCTCTCATCCACTAATAATAAACAGCTGCACAAGGGCTGCTGCAAGATGACCTGTGTCTCAAAGTTTTAGACAAGAAAGATACAATCCTGTTTGACCACGTTTCTCTGCAAAATTAGTGGCTCTAAAAACACCTGCACTAAGGAATTAAATCTATATCAAGGAATAAACAATAAAAACAGATAAGTAACCACTACATGCCAAACATTGGCTACATTGACTACATTTATAGCTAATCTTGATGATTGGATGGGTAGCCTTGAGTTTACACCAGGATTGTCATGTACGGCCCTGCTTGATTTGGCACATGACCCCTATTATGTGTTTGAAAAGGAAGGTACAAATTTTTAAGTGTCCATTTCGATTTGTATATGGCTAGGCATCTTATGGTCCTTGTGACTAATTGATTGGTATCGTTCCCGTATCCCTATGTTATGCAAATACCCACTTGTTTTTGCTGTACCATTAAAAGAAGCATGGCATAAGAGAGGCATTACAGTGATGAATACATTATGGTGCACTGTTTATTCAGGACCATGGAAATAATTAAGTGTATGAATCCAATCACTGTTTGGTCACACAGTAGTTGAAGCAATGAAAATGTTCCTTTCTTGGTGCATCTTCCATCTGAAAGCTACAGAAACAGGAAATCAGGCAGGTAGTCATCAGTCCCTGCTGAACTGAGTTGTCATCCCACTCCTTCCTGAACTGAGCTGTCATCCAACTTCCTCTAGAAATGGGCTGTCATCCCACTCCTCCACAATTCAGATGTCATTGGACTTCCTCCTGAACTGGGTTGTCATCCGACTCCTTCCAGAAATGGGCTGTCATCGCACTCCCCCCTGATCTCAGCTGTCATCTAACTCCCTACTGAACTGAATCACAGATCCACTGAGTATTGCTTTAATGGCTGACTTGAAATGCAGTGTCAGACAATTCATTTGTGCATAGTCTGGAGTAGTTTTGTGTGTCTCACTTTAATCTGCTTCCACGGGTAATTCACCTGCTCTGACATAAAATCTGAATTCATGTCTATTAGAACATCAATGTGAAATTAAAGTCTGCAGAACACTTCTAAAAAGGTGTTTACTGTTGGTTCAAACTCGATGGAGGTCAGAATTTCCAGGTCAGAATGTCCAAATGAGGGTACTTTGGGGCATAGTTCACAGCAACTAGGATATATTTCCCACCTGTGCTGCTAAGTAAAGTGACTTGCTTCTATATATTTATGGCTGCCCACTAAAACCATTTGTTGCTGACAGTAAGATACATAAAATCATTCATATCATTTTGTCTCATGAGTTGTCTGTTCACTGGCACTCCATAAACGTCAGACCAAAAGAAATTCTGCAGAAACTGACACTTTGTGCACTTGATCCACAAACAGCCTTTAAAAACCAACATTGTAACCCAGAACTAGCAGTCAGATTCAAGGTCATGAGGGAGAAAATCAGGTTTCCCAGGTAGTGTTAACTGGGGGAACCCTAGAGCTACCTGAGAGATACTGACAAGGTAGGAATGCAGCAGATGCAGCAGTCATTGAAGCAAAGCCCAGGGCATGTGATGAGTATAACAACAAAACAACATTCTCAACCACCTCTACAATATTATTGCAAACCATTCACTAATTCAGAAGAAGGAGGCAACATATTGCCCAAGCTAACATTAGCAAGGGTGAAAACAATTATCTTTATCAAGGACATTGTTAGGAAAGGTAATGAGAAGTTTTAGGGATGTCTAACTGTAGTGAGCATGCATTTCTTTGAGACAGCAGTGACAGAAGCTGATGGTAGGGTTTCATTCATTTTTGAGGATGGGATCAGTGTAGTAACAAACCAGTTTTACTGTGCCAAGGATGTAGCAGTTGTTAATACTGAAGGAGTTGGGCTTTGTTGGGGTGTGACGGTTAACATGCCCATTTAATTTGTGTAGTAGTCTGGGAGTACATCTGGAACAGCAAAACAAAATAACACATTTTTAAGAAGTTGTGTATGATATATATTGAATGTAACTAAATGATCTGCAGGGTTCTAAGGTGAAACTGTCATACCCAGAGAAAACCAACATCGATGGTGGATATATGTCCACGATATACAGTGATTGAAAATCAAGACTTAACCTCAAATATATGAGGCAGAGATGTTAACCACTGAAGCACCAAGCTGTCCTTTTTGCATACTCACTTCACATAAATGCTAAATATTTAAGCAATAACCCTCTCCTGGGTGTGGGTAATGCTGGATTTACTCACGGTTGGTGTGGTTTGTTCACGAAGCCCGAGTGGCCAAACAAAGACAACCATGGGTAAATCCAGCATTACCCACACCCAGAAGTGTGTTATTGTTATTATACAATGACATTATTTAAGAAAAAAAATTCTTTTCTTAAATAATGGCATTGTATAATTCCTCTGTGCTGCTCTTCCGCAGCAGTCCGGTATTCTGCGGCAGTTCTGATGTAATGCGCATGCGTATGCTTATGCAGTACATCAGAGCTGTGTGTGGAAGCAACGGAGAAAGCAAGATCTTTGTTGCTTTTTAGAAACTGTCTTGCTATGTTAAAGGAGTTTAACTTAGGCTGTAACAGTATTGTACCTTTAACTTTCAAGTATGTTGCCTCATCCTGTTACATCTTGCATAGGATGTGTGTGTGGTCTAAGTAAGAAGTAGTTTTTTTCTTTTGTGCAGAAAAAAAATTAAGAGAAAGCATAATGTTTACTCTTCTAAATTTGTTAAGTTCTTACCTGCAGAAGTGCTTCAGTGGAGATAGCTGAGATATGAATAACTAATAATATATGTTTGCAGAAAAGAAACTTGCATTTGCATACAACAATGTGGGATGCTTGTGCCAAATGAAAAATGTGAGAAAGAGATATACTATGTAACAGTCAAATCCAATTTCAAATCCCGTTAGATTGTCAGCAGAATCTAGGAAGGCTGAATGCTCTTTAACTCTAGATGCACAATTACAATAGGAGGCACATAATCATCACATAGATGGTATGCTAGAAGCAATAAAGGTCAATAACATCACCATGAGTGGTAGGTATGAGAGAATTCAAGTAGTCATGCAACATACAAAAAGTCAGACTTAAGTGACTACAGTAAATGGAGATGGTGTGTAATTATTATTACAAGCTATTTCTGAGAAAAATAAATGTTCAGAGTGGATAAACCAGTGGTTACCGTCTTCTATAAATATTTTAACTGCTTACCTCACAGCTAATGCTGTATTATTGCTTTGAGACAGTTAGCTGTTTGTGTTCTACAAAACCATTTCCTGTGTTAACCAAACAGGTCATTTTCTCGGCTACATGTTTCTGTTAAATATCACTTCTCTTATGAAATAACAGTTGATACTTCAATTATAAGATACATACAATTCAGAATTGAGGGAACTGAGGTCCAGGATCAATGAAACTGAATGATAAAGGCCTCCTCAGTACTTCTCTGTCTAATAAATTGTTTCCAAAGACTGAGAGGAGTAGTTATTTATTTGAGTCATTCATTTCTTCTGGAAGAGCTTAAAATTTTTTTTACTACACATTGTATTTTACAATGTATTATTTTATCTGTACATAGGGAATATTTATATTTTAAGAAAAAGAAGTTTCAATAGACAATTATAAATTAAGAGAAAATGTAATGATTTATATTTAGGACTATTTATCTTCCGGATATTAGCATTATAATTTATTTGTTTGCATGTGTTAACAGGGATAGATCACTGATCCATATGGTTCTTTTCCAAACTCAGCCTGGAAGTGCTGTCTGGTTAAGTGTCTTGAGAAATAGACACATCATATACTTCAGAGAGAAATACATTTAGAACATGTTTATTTGTAGTAAAATTAAAGGACATTAGATGCTGGTTACATTTTACCTACAAATGTTTATCACTGTGATATGAGGAATATTATTTTGACACTTTGCTTTTTGTGATAATTTATGTATATTTAGATGCACCTGTCATTTTTAATTTTCAGAGTGATATTTTTCTTATTATATTAAAGAGGGATTGAACAAGTATGCAATTCATATGAACATTATCTTTGTTTCAGTAAATTCCTCTTTATTGGAAGGTACAATTTTAACGCATAACAATGTGATGTGAATTACACATCTCCTTGTTAATATGCTTCCTGTACATTAGTAGCATCTGTTATGATTGCTTGGCAGTTCAGAATGTATTTTTCTACATTATAATATATAAATATAACTATATTATATTAACTATATGCTATAACATATAAATATAACTGGCCACAATCTTCCCTCTGTAAAATATCAATTCAAATATTAGTGGAGATATTGACCGCAACACAGGACCCATTGTTCATAAAACAATCACTTCCAACCCCAGACTAAAGCAATCACATAATATATCTCAGCAAAGAACAGAACCCAAAATCACCTTACTAAATTTGAACCTATGAAGTATGTGCAACAAAATCCATGACATATATCCCTACCCTGCCACATACATTCCTGATCTAATCATAGCTAATGAAACCTGGTCAAAAAAGAAATAAGGGATAATGATATCACCTCTCCCAGGATATAATATACTCAGGCATGAGAGAAAAAACAAGTGTGCAGGTGGTGTAGCAATCGTCTATAAAAATTCCCTAACCATCACCTTACTCACACAAGAAATACCCAAATTTAACTCTGCTGAACATCTAATAACACTCAACAATAGGAAAAACTGTGGGCTGATTCAATAAAGCATACATGAAAATTTTGACCATGTGTGCATCATGGCACAATGCTCACACAGCAGTGAAAAGGTTTAGATTCAGCAAACTCTGGCTAGTGGTGCCCACTCATGCTCAAACACGGAAATGTTCATGGTATGCAAATTGCAGCATAAGTAGCTGAATTGTATGCTAATGAAGGACATCAACATAGTGGAACAATTCAACAAGCTGTAAAGTAACCATGTAGACTCCATACTCATGTTGGCCATGTATGCAATCATCATCATCTTTCGGCTTTTCCCGTTAGGGGTTGCCACAGTGGATCATCTCTTTCCATTTCTTCCTATCCTCTGCATCTTGCTCTGTCACACCAACCGCCTGCTTGTCCTCTCTCACCACATCCATAAAGCTTATCTTAGGCCTTCCTCTTTTCCTCTTACCCGGCAGCTCCATCCTTAGCATCTTTTTCCCAATATACCCATCATCCTTCCTCAGCACATGTCCAAACCAACACAATCTCGTCTCTCTTGCTTTGTCTCCAAACTGTCCAACATGAGCTGACCCTCTAATATACTGATTCCTAATCCTATCCATCCTAGTTACACCGAGTGCAAATCTTAACATCTTTAACTCTGCCACATCCAGCTCTGCCTCCTGCCTTTTTGTCAATGCCACTGTCTCCAACCCATATAACATAGCTGGTCTCATTACCCTCTTGTAGGCCTTCCCTTTCACTCTTACTGGTACCCGTCTGTCACAAATCACTCCTGACACTCTTCTCTACCCATTCCACCCTGCCTGTACTCTCTTATTCACCTCTCTTTCACATTCACCATTACTCTGAACTGTTGATCCCAAGTACTTAAACTCGTCCACCTTTACCAACTCTACTCCCTGCATCCTCACCATTCCTCTATCATCCCTCTCATTTACACACATATATTCTGTCTTAGCCCTGCTGACCTTCATTCCTCTGCTCTCTAGAGCATATCTCCACCTCTCCAGAGTCTCCTCAACCTGATTCCTACTCTCAGTACAGATCACAGTGTCATCTGCAAACATCATAGTCCACGGGGCCTCCTGTCTGATCTCATCTGTCAACCTGTCCATCACCACTGCAAATAAGAAAGTACTCAGAGCTGATCCTTGATGTAATACAACCTCCAGCTTAAATGGATCTGTCACTCCCACTGCAGTCCTCACCACTGTCACACTACCCTCGTACATATCCTGTACCACTCTTACATACTTCTCTGCCACTCCCAACTTCCTCATACAATATCACAACTCTTCTCTAGGCACCCTGTCATATGCTTTCTCCAGGTGTACAAAGACCCAATGCAACTCCTTCTGACATTCTCTGTATTTCTCCAATAACACTCTCAGAGTAAACATTGCATCTGTAGTGCTCTTTCCTGGCATGAAACCATACTGCTGATCAGTAATCATCACCTCCCTTTTTAACCTAGTTTCTACTACTCTTTCCCATAACTTCAAGCTGTGACTGATCAATTTTATCCCTCTGTAGTTACTGCAGCTCTGCACATCACCCTTATTCTTAAAGATAGGTACCAAAACACTTTTTCTCCACTCCTCAGGCATCCTCTGACTTTCCAAAATTTCATTAAACAATCTAGTTAAAAATTCCACTGCCATTTCTCCTAAGCACCTCTATGCTTCCATTGGTATGTCATCTGGAACAACAGCCTTTCCATTTTTCATTCTCTTCATAGCTGTCCTTACTTTCTCCTTGTTAATCTGTTTCACTTCCTGATTCACTATCCCCACATCATCCAACCTTCTTTCTCTCTCATTCTCTTCATTCATCAGCCTCTCAAAATACTCTTTCCATCTACTCAACACACTCTCCTCTCTTGTGAGTACCTTTCCCTCACTATCCTTTATCACCCTTACTTGCTGCACATCTTTCCCAGCTCTGTCCCTCTGTCTAGCCAATTGGTACAGGTCCTTTTCTCCCTCTTTAGTGTCCAATCTCTCATACAACTCTCCATATGCCTTATCCTTAGCTTTCACCACCTCTCTCTTTGCCATGGGCCTCATATCCTTATACTCATGTCTACTTTCTTCATCTCTTTGACAATCCCACTTCTTCGCCAACCTCTTCCTCTGTATACTCTTCTGTACTTCCTCATTCCACCACCAGGTCTCCTTGTCCTCCTTCCTCTGTCCAGATGTCACACCAATGCAAAAGTTTTCCAAATACAGCCACATAAAGGAGTCTATATCGAAACTAGAGCAAGTAATTGTCCTTACATTTGTACAGAACAGACCCTAACATGTAACCCCATGCACATTATGCCATTCCCAGACATGTTGTATACTAGAAAATCATATTAAACATAGCAACAATTCTTTATAAGTGCCATGATATAAATACTGCTTTGCACCCCAACCCCATATGAACAATGTAATTGTAACTAATGTAGACAGCTAACAGTGTAAACCCCATGAAATACAGAACCACAAACCTGAATTACTGTGTGCACATATATACACCTGAGTAATACCCTCCCTTGCCTGTACAACATTGGGCTCCCCTTCAGTTTTCCTGCCTACACTGTTACCAACCATATAGATTCAGGGCTGTCAAGACAGTGAAGATGCAAATGAGGTCAAAACTCATTAGAATTGCTGAATCCCAAAACGTGTAACCATGCAGGGCTATTAACTTAATATAGGCACTTCCACAGTGTTCGTATTGAATTCATGGCAACAGTGAGTTACATGTATTGGTAATCTATCTAAATATGTTTGTAGATTCTTTTTATAAGACCCATTCCTCCTACTACTATTGAAACTGTCTAGGTAGCTTTCTTCCACATTGCTCTTGTTTCTGTCTGCAAATCCTGATATTTTATGACTTTGTGTCTCACTGTATGTAAGACACTGTAGTTACTGGGTGTTGGGATTTCAATGATCAATGCTACTTTTGTCTTCTTTTCATGGACCGCTACATCTGGTTTTCTAGCATCTGTCTTATGAACTGTTGGTAATGGGTGATCCCATGTGATGTAGACCATCATTTTCTATGAGGTTTTGTCGCTCATGTTTCCAGTGTTTTGCAGCTACTTCAATATTATAATTTTTTGCACAATCCCCAGTGCAACATTCTTGCCACATTATTATGCCTTTCAGTACACAATCTTTCTGCCGTTAGTATGTCACAACCAGCAACAAGGTGTGCAACTGTTTCGTTTTACAAAACCTACATTTGTCTGTTTCTCTCACATGTTCAATGGCTCTTATAAACCAATGTTCACATAGCCCACTATCTTGGGCTGCAAATATTAACCTTTCATCTCTTGGTTTGAATTCACCACTCCTTAACCATTCCTGCATTCATTCCTGATCAACACGAGGTTCTTCCAGAAGCTTTCTATACATGCAACTATATTTATGCTTTTTCCACATTTCTTGCCTTCTCATCTGGTGCAGCGGTAGCATTGTCAGGTCTATATTATATCATTGAATGCTTAAAAAAGCAAACGCTGATTGATCGACCTAATTTAAGCGAAAGCTTACAATCTCTAACTGTCAGATCAGAGATTTTTTTTTCCCAGGGAAAAAAATTGCTGATCCAAAACACATACACACAACACAAGCACACCAAACAAACAGAAATCCACACACATAGACCTAAAATCTGATACCTAACCCTACACTAAACTATGCACACACCACTAACTACCCACTTACCTTAACCCAAACCCTAACCCTAAGGTCCGTCACTATTGCACACTCACCTCACCCGCTCCCTAACCTTAACTCACTTAAATCCGCCCTAACCCTCATGTCCACTCAATCGCACACACACCTAACCCAAGCCATAACCCTATCTCACCTAAATCACCCTAGCACTCACATCCACACAATCGCACACTTACCTGAATCCAACCGGTAACTTTCCACCATAACACTGAAAATACCGAAGCAACAGAAACGGACAACCGGATTCTTTCCCTAGGAGTTTCTGCTGCTTTGATATTTTGCAGTTTCACGAAAATAACTTTGATCAATCAGTGTTCGCTTTTTTAAGTGTTCGAGGATATAATATAGACCCGCATTGTCACATCACAGGAAGAGGTTCTCCAGTTTGATTCTCAGCTGGGATGCCTTCTGTGTGGAGTCTGCATGTCCTCCCTGTGTTTGTGTGGGTTTTCCCCGGGTGCTCCGGTTTCCTCCCACATTACAAAGACATGCATCTGGAGCATTTCTCACCGGGCCTCCACTGAAAATTGGCTTTGTTCCAAGTCAGGCTTTCTTGGTTAACAAATGTTTAATAAATAAATAAAAATCTGGTCCTTCACCTTATATTCTTTCTTTTGTTTTTTGGCACATTCAGTTGCTGCCTGATTTTTATCCACTTCTGGTCTGATTTCCATTTCTGCTTGATGCTGATATGCTTCTGCTAAATTAAGCAGAGAAGTCATCTTAGATTTAGTATCCTCATGTTTCAAAACTTTCACTATATTTGGGTCTTGTGAGATCAGCAGACATGTGTGGAGTCCCATAGTTGCGGATCTATACATATAATCAATTTCAAAGAGGCACATCCTCCTTCAGAACGGGGAATATATAATATTGGTATACACTCATCTTTATAAATCATTTGGTGAGCATAAAGCATCCTTATTGTTTTCCTATCTAATCTATCCAACATATTTTGGGACCAGTCAATCACTCCAAAACTGTAAGTTAGGACAGGAAGAGCAAATTGGTTTATAGTTTGAATTTTGTTCCTAGATGTCAGTGCTGTTTTCAGGATTAATTCAAGTCTTCTCAAATATTCCTTACTAAGTTTTATTCGCATTTGTTTGTTTTATTGTTGAGCCTTCGTCACTTCCTAAGTATTTATACACTCCCTCTTGTTCAAGTTCTTTTATATCACATTCTTGCCCAAATTGATGTTTTCCTGACTTGGCAGTTTTCATGCTTTAAAGGTTGCTTTTGCACATTTATCAAACCAAATGACATTCTTATATCATCTGAAAAAGTTTTAACAACTTGCAGTTGTGCTTTGAGTTCCACATGTGATGAGCTATACAGTTTTAAATCATCAACAAAGAAAAGATGAGAAGTCTTTACACTTTGTTGTTTTCTATGAGCCAAATTATAGCCACGGCCTAAGCTAAGTAGACAGCTTAATGGGTTAAGGGCAAGGCAGAATAGCAGCGGTGACAGAGAGTCACCCTGGAATATCCCCCTTTGAATTTTTATCCCTGGGATAAAGATTTGTCCTTTATCATGGCTTAATTGCAAAGTGGTCTGCCACTGTTTCATGGTCACTGTAAGTCAATCAGTGTAGGGTGTATATTGTATATTTTTAAGCACTCTTTTATCCATGAATGTGAGATACTATCAAATGTTTTTTTTGTAGTCAATCCATGACAAACTTAGATTATTCCCCTTTTTACAATTCTCCACTATGATTTTCTTTAACAATAAATGATCCTTTGTTCCACATGACTTTCTTTTACTGCCCTTTTGTTCTACTGCCATAATTGAGTTTTCTTCTAAATGACTATACACTCTGACAGCATCAATTCCCATGTATAGTTTACACATCGTCGCAAGGCAAGTTATTGGTCTATAATTTTTAGATTAGCTTGCATGTTCACTCTTAAGTAGGAGCATTATTTTTCATGTTGTTAACCAGGTTGGTGTCTGTTTGGGATGTGTATATAAATAGTTGTTACTCGTGGCTAAATCTTCATGCAAAGATGTTAATACTTTCAGCCAAAAATTAGGTACTGCATCTGGGCCTGGGGTTTTCCAATTAGAGGTTTTTCTTAACTTTGTTTCAATCTCTCTGGCTGTTACTTAATCCCATTTCACATCCTGTATCTTTGAACCTCTTATTCTTTCTTTAACTTCTTCTATCCATTTAGCATCTTTGTTATGTTCCACAGGATCTTCATAGATACTTCTCCAAAATGTATCTATTTCTTCTTTTTTTGCCGGTCTTTCAATTCCTTTTACCTTCTTTCCCAATTCTCTATAAAACTTTTTTGAATCATCAATAAATTGCTTATTTTGTACTTTTCCTTTATATTTATTTTCGTATCTTCTAAATATTTCCACCTGTGCTGAAATTTTTGTTTATTATTTGCAATAGTGCATGATAGATCCTGGTCTGGTCTTACTGTACATTGATTTTATCACATCTATCTTTCTTAGTACTTTTGTTGATCTGTTCCCGCTTCTATAGTCTTCTAACAGTGACACTTCTTGTCTTAACTGCTTTATAGTTTCTCTATTCGATATTTCCATGATGGTATTCAATTTCTCCCCTTCCTTTCCCTCACTACCCAATGTTTTGTGGTAGAACTTTATCAGTTATTAATTTAGCTGTACAGTAATATATCCTGTTTACCTCTGTTATATCACATGGGTCTCTATGAACAGTCCTAATTACTGTGTTCATTTGTTTTATCAAGCTTCTGACTTTGGGGGTTTTGTTAACCTTCTGCGGTCTATTTCTTTCATTGATCTTGATATATCTGTCTTCTTCTTCTTTCAGCTTTTTCCCAGTTAGGGGTCACCATAGTGGATCACCTGTCTGCTCATGATTAGCAGTGAAGTTTTATGGTATTGAGTTGCCAGCCCGGTGCCCAGCCTTTCACAGAAGGCATACACACGCACGCACTCATTCCTAGGACCAATTTAGAGTGTCCAATCCACCTACAGCATGTCTTTGGGATGTGGGAGGAAACCAGAGCACCCGGAGGAAACCCACGCAACCACAGGGAGGACATGCAGACTCCGCACAGAAGGACCCCCAGCCGAGGATCAAACCGAAGAACCTCTTGCTGTGAGGCAGCAATGCTAACCGCTGCACCAACTTACAAACAGTGTGAAGGCTATATTATTCTCAGGACTCTTCAACTGCTTTCTACAGTCATCCTTTCAGCAATGTTACTGTTCTGTCTAAATGAATTCTGATATAGTTTTAACAGTTTTTATTTTTTTTTTATCCATGTTAGCAGTATGTACCTAACCAGGGACATCCAGCAATTGGAATGGCTACATAGGTTCCTCACTATCTGTCTATGTCTATTAAATCAAGCAACTCTTCTCTTAGCTCATTTTCTTCCAAACTAAGGGCACATGCCTTGTTTTCCAATTCCTGCAGACATTCTATAGAAGATTTGTGTACACCTCTGTATAGCAGTCATTGGGATTTGCAACTCTTTATGGCATTGCTTAGGAAGCTATAGCTTCCTTTGGAGAATATTTCATCCTTTCTGCTCTTGAGAGGGTGTCAAGTATTATTGTTAATTTGAATGGGACCAAATTCTGACCTGACCTCACCGGACCAGGGAGGGCAACTTACAGGGGTTAGTGCAGAGGCCCCCTGTGTTGGTGAGTACTAAGTCTAGGACATTTGAGCCCCTTGTGGGGGTGCAGACTATTGGTTACAGAGCATGTGTATTAACAAAGTCCAGGACCCTTAGGGCAAGTGTGTTTGTGCTCATATATAACTCCTGACTGAAGGAAGGATAGTTGAAATCACACATGAGAAAGGAGTTTGGCTGTATAGTGAGTGGCACAAGTAGGTCCATTAAGGCAGAGTGGTTCTCGTGGTTCATGGTGGGGGACTTATAGATATAAATCATATGTTGGGCTTCAAATAGCACTATGGACTCATATTGTTTGACCAGGCTTGATGTGTATTTGTTTTTAATGAAAATGTATACACCTCCACCTTTGGTTATTTCATGCTTGTTTTGATGTCTGAACGTGTGGAAGGCATTATAGCCTTGCATGGCCAAGGGGCTTTTCGTGGCCTTGAAACATGTCTCTATGATTGCACAGAAATGGGCATCTTCCAAGGTAAGGACTGCTCCCAGTGAGTGCAGTTTCTGATTTACACTACTTGCATTAAGCAGCGTAACCTTCAGTTTGTCTCTAGTGGATTTGTTTACGTTGGGAATTTAGTTGTTCTGCCATTAAGGCCACTATGGGAGAGGAAAATACCTTTGCCAGTAACCACAAGTCAAGAGGTGACAGGTGAAGACTAATTGTGGCAATGTAGCATGATCTGTCAAACATATCTTCCCAGGCTGACAGATACTGGATCCCCATGGACTGACAGCAAAGCTATGCCACTTGTTGAAGTCAATCATGTTTGGTTTATACTGAGGTGTCATCCTGGGTGATGGTGGAATGCTGCTTAGAGCTAGCTAGGGATATATCTGCCTGGGACAGATAATATGAGAGCTCAGTTACGTCTATCTTCATGTAGTATGGTGAGGTATGTTTCCAGTCATTCACTGCAACATGGACTATGACAGAGTCATAACTGTACTTGTTGAAAGACTTCATAGGATCATAGGATCATAGGAGGTTACTAGGCTAATGGTCCCAGGGTCCTTACAAGCCTAGCCAAGTTCAACCCATACTCCCAACAGTGTCACCTTCTTCCAGGGTAAGGACTTCTTCCAGTGAGGACAGTTTCTGGTTTAGACTCCTAGCATTTAGCAGCATAACCGTAAGGTTGTTTTTAGAAGTTATTTTTATATCAGCAATTTTATTCCTGTGACATTGCCTAAAAAGGCACTATAGGGATGGCAACAGCCTTAGCCAGCAACCGAAATCCCATCGGTGGCAGATGAAAACCATCTCTGGCAAAGCATTGAAGTCTGTCGACCATGTCATTCCAGGTTGACAGATATTGGATCCCCTTTGAATGACACCAGAAACTAAGCCAATTGTTGATATCAATCATTTTTTGCTTGGATTGAGGTATCATCATAGGTAAAGGTAAAATGCTGCTTAAGGCTAGGGACATACCTGCCTAAGACACATAATCAGAGAGCTCAGTCATGTCTCTCTTCATATAGTCCAGTGAGGTACATCTTAAGTCGTTCACACCAACATGGACTTTGATAGAGTCATAACAGTGCCTGTTGTTGAGTGACTTGAGCGCATGTGTGCTATGGCAGATCCTGGCACCTGACAGAGAGCTGACTGTGACCCTTTCCTTATTCAACCCCGTGAGAGGGATGTTTTTGTGTCTCACAATTGAGTCACCTATGACTAAGATGTTTGTATTTGTGTTATACCTTAGGGGGCTTGACTGGTGAGACACTGGTGTGTGATATATTATGCTTACTATGTTCTGCAGAGGATGTATTATGTGAATCATGCTTGTGTTTATGTTTGGGAGGTCTCTGATGTTTAGGTAAGCTTTTTGTTAGAACCTCTGCATATGTAGGTTTATGTGTTGTTGGTTTGGTAGTTGAAGAAGGTGAGGTGTGCATGCTGACATCCTGGTTAGTATCAGATGAACTGACTGGTGAGTGAGAGAGCCTGGATTTTAGGTTATTGCTATAGACACATCTCTCATATAATGAATCTGTGTGGACTAGAAGAAGTGGGTTGTCAGTGTACATGAGGCAATTGCTACATTGTCTCAGGATGCCCATGTCGACCAGGCTGTTTGGGGAAACTGTGGGTAGTTGTCTGTCCATAATGCTAGGTAAGTTGATGCTGTCAAAAAACAGGGCGAGGATAGGATGGACCATGTAAAGTAGAGGACAGGAGAAGTAGAAAAAAATAGGAAGGGCTGGTGGATAGGATCTGTGTTGATACCTCAGGAGCTTTGCTGAATGTATCACTTGTCAGTGAGGGCCAATCATGAGAATTCACCAATGGAGCACCAGCAGAGTCCTGAGGGAAAATTTTCAGGCAAACGTGTTTGGGTCTATAACTACCAACGGTGCCCACCACTGCATTGCAGTGTTTGTTTGCTTGTGTCTTTCGGCTTTTCCCAGTTAGGGGTCACCACAGTGGAACTCCGGTCCGCTAATGATTGGCAGTAGATTTTTACAATGCACAAATGCAGTGCTTATGTAGCAAATGAGTGCACACTGCTCTAAACAAATTAACCAGTAAAAAAGCTCAAAACTGAACCAGATGAGTTCTAACTGCACACTCCTGCCAGTAGGGTGCAGGGGAACCCTCTTCAAGAAAAGATGGCCTGGTTCAGTGCTCAAGTAATACAAAACAGAACTAGATTCAGCAGGTCTGAATCTAGTCTATGCTACAGCGAACAAAGTGCACCAATTTCAGAAAAAAAGCAGTTCAAATAAGCAGGCACAATAAGCATTTGACCAACAATTCCCAGCTCAGAAGGGCAGAAGTACCCTCTCCTCCCACAGGAGTGTGGACCACAAACCTTCTTAATGTAAAATAACTCTTCTGAAGCCCAGGTGCTTAAACCAGAACAAAGACACTTTTAGAATAACAGACATATTAAGCCTTCAACCAGTAATTCCCAAATTAGAATGATGTAAGCTGCCTCTCCTGCCACAACAGTGTAGACTACAAACTTTCATAATGCACAACAACTAGCCTGAAGCCCAAGTGCTTAAAGCAAAACCAAGAGGCTGAGATTAGCAGTTACAATTTAATCAGGCTGTTAACAAGCAGTAATAAATATGAAAAAAGCAATTTAACACTTTTAAGAACAAGCAGCAACAGCAAATAAAGTAATAAAGCAGGAAGAAACACAAATACAGTAACAGCAGCTGAATAAAGTGCATTTTTTACTTTAAGTGGGAAGGGAGGAAATTAAGATAATTCAAGGTTCATAGGTGTGTGCTAGGCTAATGGCCCTGGAGCTTCTAATCCCACCAGCATCATTAGAAATAACAGTCCTCTCTCCAAGAAGTAAAGACAGAGAGAAATAAACTGCAGTTAAAGCTTGGTTACCATGAGCACAGTGTTCACAATTCCTGCTTTGCTGGGAAAGTTGTTGAACAAGATGAGTAAGCAGCCCAATGTTCTTTACAATACCTTCAGTTACCTTCAGTTACTAAAATGTGATTTACTGTTGTTTAGATTCTGATGAAGTCTATTTGTTATACACTAGATGGAAGTGCTAAATCTTTTGTGTGAGTAATAAAAATTCAGTTTTCCTTCATCTGGCTGGATGCATCTTTGTTTTCATACATGACATGGACATTGTAGAGTGCTACAGGGTGGACAGGGACACAATGCAAAAAACATATGATATGTGCAAGCATCAAATCAGATCCAAAGTCTTTACCTCCCCATATATTGGCTGTGCACTGCTTGTATCACAGTCAGCCCTGAACTATCACTGTGGCCACTGCTGCATTTGCAAGGTATGTCCTGAACATGTAATGTATTGTGTAATAATATTATGACATGTCCTTGTGTTTCATCACTTGGTACAATAAGCAACTGCAAGGTGGGTGATTTGTACAGAAATGAATGTCTCATGTGACCGCAGAGACTTATTTGACTAGTCTGTGTCCAGTCTTCATCAGAATGTAAACAACAGTAAATTACATTTGAAATAACCCTCTTAAAAAATCACATGAGACTAGGTATGTGTATTAGGCTTCAGCCCTCAAAGATTCACACATTGATACCTCTCCAAAGTAATCATGATTACTGCATGCCCTCAGTTTAGCACCATAGGTTTGTAATGGGAAATCATAACAGAAAGAAGTTCAAAAGTAATGAGATGCATAGCAGATTCCATCACCTTTACAAGATCAACCTGACAGGATGCAAAACAAGGAGAGTAACAAGAGAAACACTTTCTTGTTTGTGCCATAACAGCAGCTCAGCCTGGGTCTCTCTCTTCAAAAAGCAATATATCCTTGCATGTGCCATGAAAGAAACCCAGATTTGCTACCCAACCCCCAAACAGTAGTCTATGCATGTTTGCGTCATTCAACCTTCCATTAATTTGATGGCAACTGCATAACATAGTGCTCCCAGTTAATATCCTCATACATTTTAAGGTAAATGATATAGAATGACTTACACACTGCATGTCTCTTGAGTACTGGCCAGATAATTGATGAATTACCAAGAAACTCAGAAAGATAGGACACAGCTGTATATTTGCAAGGAATAATCATAGCAGGTTGTGTGGTCACTAATGCACTACATCCTAATATATTAAATATAATACATTTACAAATAAGTCATGCCTTGATATCAGTATACATTCAGTTACATTTGGTTGTGTGAGGAATTATGTCATGTATTTGCTGCAAAGCTGTTTGTGAGGAGGCAAAGAGGGATAAGTCCCCCCTCCTGTTTTGTGACAGCGCATTGCAGTGATAGTCGGGATCCAGACCTATGAACTCATATTTTATGTGTACTAACATTTTCTACTGTGTATGTCATAGATTTATTTCCTGCATTTCATCTAATTCTCCATTTTTATATATATATATATTTTGGGGGGGGGCACTGTTTGCATGATGCATCACTTAGCACAGATGGCTTTGGCTATGTGCATTTTATTCGCACTTAGAGTGGCAGTGCACAAATCAGATGAATGGCCCACCCAGGTAGCTGAGAGGACCCAGACAGCCACAAACATACACTGGATGCATTCAATTAATGCTATTGGCCATCACACAAACACATTTCCGGCAATGAACCCTCTTGCACAATGTGTTTAAGAGATGGTAAGTGATGCGCAACACTTTCAAATGTTATAAAACCAGAAAGTGTACACTTCCAGTAAGCAAGATACCTGCAATTGATGGAAAAAACATCATTCTACATTTATCTTGATCTGTGATAGATCTGGCAGGCATTCCTGGAGAGTTTTTGAGATTCCAAGCTCGAAGATGGGGTGTCCAGGAGTCAAAAGTGTTTGTTGGACTCCCAGTGAATGAACATGGACCCATGCTTTTGCAGAGGGACTATTGTGGCTTGGATTACAAGGCAGAGGCTTGGAATAATCTGTCCCAGGCTCTGATCAGTGCTACTGGTATCTCACATGCTGGTGAACAATGTAGGAATCACTTCAGAGACCACAGTATGAGGAAAAAGATAACCTTGATTATTGGATTGAGGAATGTAGGACTGAGAACACCCCGCAGATGTATAAATATCACTTAGAGATACTACTTGTAAGTGTTACAAGGTAGATATTGTCAGGATTGGTATGTTTAATGGTTTTCTGTTCTGTTTTTTTTTCAATAGCCATCACCATACCTCACAACCTTGAAACATCAAAAATCTGGACAAGGCCCATGAGAAATAGGTACAAATCTGTACACTGATTAACATCAAATTTGCATACGTAATTATGTAACCCCACCCACTCCAGTGGAATTGTGGGATACCAACTTTCAAATGCAAACTGAAGAACAGACAACCAAAATATTGCACCAGAGTCTCTCTGCAGCCATTCCAGTGTCCCATTAACTGTCTATTTTGCCCCATTTATCATAAACACTAATGTGTGCATATACTGCTTTACTCTACAATGATTATTTGGATTTTATTTTTTTAAATTTTATAGCACAAACACTAAGACATCTGCTAAACAAAGCTGCTAAACAAAGCAATACTGTCTTACAATGGAAATAGACATGGCATTAAAACTTCTCTGCATTGAAACTCACATTCATTGAAACAGCATTGAAACCCACACACCACATCCAAAGAAAATGCATCTGACCAGTGATGGATAAAGATTACCATAGGGCTGTTTTCAAATCATTGGCCCCTTGCACACAAAACAAGAAACATACATGTGTTCTTTGATACACCTTCCTGACTTTATTAAAGTATATTCCTTGTATAATGCAGCACACTTGTTAGACAGAGAGTGCATTTTAAACTTATTATTTGAACATTTTTCCAGTAGGCAATGAAACAAAATGCATGAACCAATAATGACAAAACTGCCCAATTCAGAACATTTCCATCATACAAGTTTACTTCCACACACACACAATATACATATATAGAATGATAGTAGTGTAAGCCATAGGCATCTTGCACAGCTTCTTGCACTTATTTTCAATTTCGTTATTTTTTTTGGGGGGTGGGGACAAACATTTTGGAAAGTTGTTAGAATGAAATGTGTTACCACAATGCATTTCACTGCCATGTCTTGAACCCAGGGCCCTGTGCACTACAGTCAGAGTAACAAGCCAATATGGCAAATCAGCAGTTCCCTGAAAGAAAGACTGAAATTTAAATGGCTATCATTTAGTGAATTCAGTTCTTACTTCTTCTCACCATAGCTCTAGCTAGTCTCAACCTCTTAGCACAAAAAAACCTGGACAAAGCCAATAATGGGGGAATACAGCCTCAAAATAGGGACACATTTCAAATACTGATCTTATAAACTTATAAAATTTCTAGAATAAAAGGTGTTGGGTTTACCATTCAGTTTCTGAAGAATATGAAGTCTGAAATTCAAATGCCTGTCATTATTTAGTGAATTCAATCCTTCAGTGATGTGCCGCAATCCTGAAAACCACAGATTTTATGAGGAACAGATCAAAAATATGAGGCTTTAATTAAGAAGTGGTGTGGCTAGGGACGTTAGGCTCTTTGTACCCTGTAACCAAGGTACAGGGTTTGAGCCTGAGTACCTCTAGCCACCAGGTGTATTAAATAGGGGGCATTTTCATATACACACACACACACACACACACACACACACACACACACACACACACACACACACACACACACCTATAAATTAGATAGCAAAGATTTAACACCTTTATATGTTCACACATTTTTTTAAAACTTCATCTGTACTTTCCCAACTGATATATTCTATAATTGTCAAAGCGTAATTCATACTAAAAATATCTCTTTGTAGTCAATTAATGAAATAGCACTTTTAGAGAAAATCGTGCACTTACAATTGCATAGTCGATGGAGATTATAGATGGCAGGTTCAAAATGCAGTGCAAAACCTTTTAGAATAAAGATTATTACCAGATTGCTGTTTAAGTAATTATTTTGATGTTCCAGCTCCTATCACCATTCATATTCTCATAACAGATCATAATGACACTACAAATGAGCCTTTACTCTAGTAAACAATGGCATATACAGAACAAAACACTTCTATGCGTAAGGTGCCTCACAATAAACACACACACATTCAAGTCATTCTTTTAAATCTACTCAAATGTCATTAGAATAGCTCTTACTTTATTGCTTACCATCAGGAAGTAACAGCATGGCAAAGATTTTACTTTCATCTGTAACTAACAGTACCTTGCATTTACTTCACTGGCTTGAATTAAAGCAAAGTATATCTACAGTTCAAAGGCTTGATCAGTCCTTGTGGCCTGCTTCTTTGATATTCCGACCAACAAGGTACTCATTAAGTTGCATTCTGGTGGATTTAGTCATTCTGTTGACAACCAAACTGAACATTATGCATCTCCATAAGGAGGTTGGATGGGATCAGAATCCTTAATAGAACTGGTAGTACGGCTTTGTCACTGCTTTTATTTCATATCCATCAGAAGGTAATATAGGCACCTGATTGCACACACACACACACACACACACACACACACACACACACACACACACACACACACACACACACACACACA
This sequence comes from Protopterus annectens, assembly GCF_019279795.1. NCBI lineage: Eukaryota > Metazoa > Chordata > Ceratodontiformes > Protopteridae > Protopterus > Protopterus annectens. The sequence goes on along the minus strand of NC_056726.1, from coordinate 1,068,658,319 downwards.
CACACACCCTCTTCATGGTTTCCTACCAGAATTGTTTGGTTCCTGAATGCTGCTGCAGATAGAGACATTTGAATAGCTAAAGCGCACATCACAGGGAACCGCTCGCAAGTGCAGCAGCAGCCTAATCCCATTCCCTGCAGATAGAGCTGTTTCCAAAGCTGTTGAATAACTGGCTGTGGTTCCAAAGCGCTCATTTGAATAACCCCCAGATAGAGCTGTTTCCAATGTTAAAAAAAAAATGGTTCCAAAGCGCTCGTTTGAATAACCCCAGATGGAGCTGTTTCAAACGCTTGTTGAGTTGAGTAACTGTCTGTTGCTAAAGTGCTCGCTCCTCATTTGAATAACCCACTCTATCTCACTTGCAAATCACAGGGAATGAATGACAGCTGGAAATGTGCATTTGGAGCCCTTGACCTCAATTCCGCCTGGCTGGTAGCCCTGACAGAGCTGATGTCATCGCGTACGCAATGACGTCAGCTCAAAATACAAAAACGGGGAAAAATTAAAAATAAAATACAAGCTAAAGCTGGGGAAAAGTCAGAAATGGAGGGGTGCCACTCGAGAATTGTGGCACCCCAGTAGTTGAACCCCAAAACTTGGTAAAAACTGAGTTATTCAGTATGGTTGGGACGTATGGCAGTCACAGACCGAGAACTGAATGTACGAACCCATGACTCTAGATTGGTATGGATGCGAGATGCATGTGGTGTGTATGCATCCCAACACTGAGGTTACTTTAGTATTAAAATGTATACTGCATTTATTGGTTTATTATACAGTTGTACCAAAATGAGCATTCATTTCTCAAGTGTAATAGGAAAATATGCATGGATTACTCTGGAGGCCAAAACAACAGTTCAGTATTATAGAGCAGTCATAAGATGTGCCTTCAAAATTCACACATCCCAAATATACAATACTGTTAAGTTTTCATCGATATTACAATATAACATCAGAGCTCTAAACCAGTGTCACCACTGGCTTTCTCTGAACTGTAATCAATATAATTGGAACATGCATATATGCAATGTATGTACACATCAAGGATTGCTTACTTTAATCTGTAGTATATTGAGCATCTATTAGGAGTTGGGTAGTCTTAGCAGTAAACAAAGGTATTTGTTAGGAGTTGGTACTGTTACAAGTAATCTCCGTGGTATCCCTGAAGTCTCAAAACAACCCACTAAAGTTTAGTGGGTCTAAAAACAAAACAGTGTAAGAAACTTCTCTGTGTGGAAGATTTTCAGTCCATATATTTCTAGTTAATCACTGTATATTAATCAGATCAGACAATAGTAGCAGAAGTAGTGAACATAAACTCGTCAAGTCAAAAAGTAATAATAGAAAATATATAATTCTACAGCATTACTAAGTATTTGAAAGTAATCCAAGCAAGGCAGGCAGTCTGTTTCCAGTCGAAAATCCTTTATTAAGTACACAGACAAGTGATCCAAGTAAAACAAAAATAGAGTAATAATTTCCTCACAAGCTTTCTAAATATATATATACTTTTTATCAGGCATGGGAGTGGTTTATTGTGCTGTAAAACAAAGTGTTATTGGTACACATGTTAAATTCACATCCCTTCCCCCATCAGTGTGACATTCGAGCTGGTCCTGCTCTACCTAGTAGCTGTCATAATAATATATAGCCCTAATGTACTTTAATGGTACATCTTATTTAACCAAATTATTAAGTCTGTGATTTTATACAGGGCAATATACTACATGGCTGGAAATATATCAACCTTAGTTCATTTTGCGATCAAAAATTATATATAAATATATACATATACATTTTGCATGTAAAAAATCAGTTTCTATTTTCATAACCTATTGTTAACAAAGATTGCTTTCGTCCTTCTAGACTTCTTCAGGTCTGTGTACCAGAACCCTAAAAACCTATATAATTGTATAATTAGTTAGTATTGTTATTACCATCATTTTGAATAAAGTGGAAAAAAGAGAACCAGGAAAAAGTAAAAAAATATATATATATATGACGATGGAAACAAAATCTATACACTTAAATTTCACATTATTTAAAATGGTATTTAAAACCAATTTGTAGAAAAAAATAAAATAAAATACACTTAGTCATGTAAACAATGTGGCAACTTTCTAAGTTCCAGTGCACTTTTAATTGAACAGTGGTAGTTTAGTCCAGGCTTTCTAAAAGAGTTCAGCTTTAATTGCCACATGAGTTCCTGTTTCTCCAGAATATTCAGGATGTCTCCTTCAAGATCACCCATGTCTATGCGATCCAGGATCTGGAACTTAAAACCTGTCTTTTATGAAGAAAGGTGTTTGGCTAGTGCATTATTTTTACATCCAGAGTGGATTTCTGACAGATGACATGAAATCCTTCGCTTGAGTTTATTTACGGTCTTGCCCACATAGAATGCATCACATTCATTGCACCGCACAGTGCAATGAATGTGATGCATTCTATGTGGGCAAGACCGTAAATAAACTCAAGTGAAGGATTTCATGTCATCTGTCAGAAATCCGCTCTGGATGTAAAAATAATGCACTAGCCAAACACCTTTCTCTTCATAAAAGACACACAGGTTTTAAGTTCCAGATCCTGGATCGCATAGACATGGGTGATCCTGAAGGAGACATCCCGAATATTCCAGAGAAACATGAACTCATGTGGTAATTAAAGCTGAACTCTTTTAGAAAGCCTGGACTAAACTACTACTGTTCAATTAAAAGTGCACTGGAACTTAGAAAATTGCCACATTGTTTACATGACTAAGTGTATTTTATTTTATTTTTTTCTACAAATTGGTTTTAAATACCATTTTAAATCATTTGAAATTTAAGTGTATATATTTTGTTTCCATCGTCATACATATATTTTTTTTACTTTTTTCTGGTTCTCTTTTTTCCACTTTATTCAAAATGATGGTAATAACAATACTAACTAATTATACAATTATATAGGTTTTTAGGGTTCTTGTACACAAACCTGAAGAAGTCTAGAAGGATGAAAGCAATCTTTGTTAACAATAGGTTATGAAAATAGAAACTGATTTTTACATGTAAAATGTATATGTATATATTTATATATAATTTTTGATCGCAAAATGAACTAAGGTTGATATATTTCCAGCCATGTAGTATATTGCCTTGTATAAAATCACAGACTTAATAATTTGGTTAAATGAGATGTACCATTAAAATACATTAGGGCTATATATTATTATGACAGCTACTAGGTAGGGCAGGACCAGCTCGAATGTCACACTGATGGGGGAAGGGATGTGAATTTAACATGTGTACCAATAACACTTTGTTTTACAGCACAATAAACCACTCCCATGCCTGATAAAAAGTATATATATATTTAGAAAGCTTGTGAGGAAATGATTACTCTATTTTTGTTTTACTTGGATCGCTTGTCTGTGTACTTGATAAAGGATTTTTGACTGGAAACAGACTGCCTGCCTTGCTTGGATTACTTTCAAATACGTAGTAATGCTGTAGAATTATATATTTTCTATTATTACTTTTTGACTTGATGAGTTTATGTTCACTACTTCTGCTACTATTGTCTGATTTGATTAATATACAGTGATTAACTAGAAATATATGGACTGAAAATCTTCCACACAGAGAAGTTTGTTGAGTTGGTACTGTTAAAAGCAAAGGTAATAGAATAGAGTCAAATATTTGTATCAATGCTTTCTATGTCACATATGATGTTACAATTGTTCTCCCTTTTTTTCCTCTTTTTCCCCATAGCACAGAGGGGTAGGCCTATCCCATGGGATCCTCCTGACCCCGTTCCACCAGCTACTGCATCACTGCCCAACACATTTGCTGGACAACCTGGTAGCACCCCCTCTGCTGCCCCTGCACTACCTTGCCCCTCAGGTAGTTCAGTCCCAAAGGATAGGTGAGTGGTTCCTCTTGGAGCAGTGGTGGTGAGTTTATCACCTGAGATTAACTGCCAGGGTTGAGCATAGGATTGTGCACTACACAGTTGGTGCATGCCTATGCTGGATGGAGACACTGATCTCCATCATTGTACTAAATACACAAGGACGCACAGACATCAGACACTGCAGCCATTGACACAGTGAGGTGACAGTGATCACAGGCCAGTGGGTGATCCAATGAGTGATGACTAGATTCTCATTGTCACCCAACTTGAAGTCCATGGGTTGACGATGTCCCCATCCTCACTCCAATCATGGTGTTCATCCACCTCATATGTCCTTCACTGTCACTGTCTCTTGCCTTGTTTGTTTTGTCTATCTGCAACTGATTCCACACATGCCCAACTTACCTTACCTCAACCAGACATTCCTACAGCCCTTCCCCAACATTCCTTTCTCTCTCACGAAAACAAAATAGATACCAGTCCCACAAATAAAAAAAAAGTACTGTATATAGCTCTCCATTTCACATGTGTCTTCATGACACACATGATTTGGTCCAGTTCCCCATACAACAAATTGTGTTTTGGTCACCCTTCTCTCTGGAGGTGATAGTCCAAATATGTGTAAATTTGTGTATTGTATGTTCCTGTTTTATTCTTGAAGAAATGGATAGCTATGGTTCTTTCCTACATCCTTCCTGAACATTTCTGCCTCTCTTTCACTTTATTCTTTCCCTGCTTGCTCCCCATTTTACCACTTTCCTGTCTTCTACACTGCTTATAAATATTATATTTTTTCATATGAGTTGCAGAAAAAAAAATTCTATTTTTTAATACATGTGTCTATTTATGTATTATAAATATGTTTTGAGACTTTTTAAAATAAGGTAGAATGTTTTAACTGTTTGGATAGCTTTGGGTTAGTGATTTGAAACTGTTATTCTGAAATTGCTTTTTGTTTTTAATGGTGATTTATCAATTAGAATTAATCAATTGTAAGTGTATTTAAAGAATTGTGGTTAGGTTATTTGATATCTCATGAAGTGCTGTTTATAGGTACGAAAATGCAGTGAGTCAGTTAATGCATTAAAGGACTGTATTGGAATAAACAGTTTATTTTTGCCTTCACTTCTGGGTACTTTCTGAACTTCTTACAGTGCCTGTTGTAATGATAAACCCTCCAACAAAGTAAATTTTACACAAGATGAACAAAAGTACTGATCATTGTTAGGATCCTCAACAAGAAGTTCCAATCCCTGGAAGCACTCCCTACCATGGAAAGTCTTGACATCTATGCAGTTACTGAGACTTGGTTTAAAGCCATGAAAGGCACCCCAGCAGACTACAAGGCTATAATGACTTCCACATATTTTGACCAGCTACTGCAAAAGAAGGGACAAGAGGTGAAGGTGTATCAGTCTACATAAAATGTAAGCACACCACAAAACTGGTCAAGCAATATGACATGCCTGAGCTACTCCATGTCCAACTAACCTTAGGTAAAGTCCGATATCATAACTAGCTATATTATCCTATCTATAATACAGAGTAACCATACCACATACTTGAATGCATTGGAGTCACTCATAATTCAGCCCAACACCATCAAAGGTGATTTCAATTATTGGATATATTGTATAGTATAGTATATATTGGATATATACTCAACCTCTAACCTGCATGCTCAAAGATTCCTGGATTTTGTCAATGTAAACACCCTGGAACAATTATTCTGTAAACCCACTAGAGGTGCAAATATCCTGGATCTGGTACTCACAAGTATGAGGAAAGTTGCTCCCCTCCTTGTGTAGTGCTGTCAGTGGTCATATCAGATCACAAAGCAGTAACCCTAAAAATAAAAATAAAGGCTAGAAGGTAAGCAAACCCTAGAACCTTTAAAAACTTTTCCAAGACGAACTACATCCTATTAAGTGAATGCATAGCTAAATTCCAAGCCCCTCCATCCAAACTCAGAGAACATGGTTCCCTATGTGGAAGTGTTTACATAAACCCTATGCAAGTATGTAAATAACTGGGTCTACTTCATTTCACCTAACTTCCAATTCACTGACATTCATTTCACTGACCCCATTTCACTGAAATTTCATTTGACTGACACTTCATTTCACTGACAGTTCATTTGACTGACAAGCATTATTAGCAAGAAAATGGAATATGCCCCCTTCCCCACTGTAGTGCGACCCGGGAGTTAGAATATATAGTTGGGGGGAAGTGGGGTGCACAGCCCCCCACATCGGGGGGTGTGGGATGCGCAGCTCCCCACTTCATTTCATATGATATTGTTAAGTTTTGATATAATATTGCTTAGTAAAAGAAAAGTAAGTGGGGGGCTTCACCCCCCACACCCCCCGTTGTGGGGGGCTGTGCCCCCACCCCCCCAACTATATATTCTAACTCCAGGGTCACACTACAGTGGGGAAGGGGGCATATTCCATTTTCTTGCTAATAATACTTGTCAGTAAAATGGACTGTCAATGAAACGAAGTGTCAGTGAAATGAAATTTCAGTCATTTGGTCTCAGTCAAATGGGAGTCAGTGAATTGGAAGTTAGGTGAAATGAAGTAGACCCAAATAACTACATAGAAACAGCAGTACCAGACCAAAATAAACATAGGACAAAATCCAAAAACATGTCCCTTTGGTGGACTCCTAGTATAAATCAGTTTCACAACAAAAAAAGACAATCCTGTCCAAAAATAGAAAGGGCCTCATCAGTCTTAACAAGCAACTCATACTTCACTAAAGATAACTCTAATGCAAAAATAGCCTCCCCGGCTAAGGATAATCATAAGGCATTTTTCAATTATGTATGCAACTTTAAAAGGAACACCCAACAGTGTGCTGAATTAATAGTAATGGAACTTCCTATACCAAATTTACTGGCCAATAAATTTAGTTCCAATATCACCCCCTATCACCCACAGTTTTCCTCCAGGAATTACCCTCTACCATTTCTCTACCAAATATGACTAAAGAACAGGTCCTCATTGCACTCTCCAGAGCTAAAACACTGTATAAGTGGGTCCTGATGATATCCCAGGATAGCTTCTAAATAGATTGAAACATGACCTGTCAGGACCACTAGAATCTCTATTCAACTACAGCCTCCAGATAGGCTTAATCCCTAGGGAATGGATGACTGCAAGTGTCATCCCTCTACACAAAGGCAGAGCATCAACAGACCCAGGGAACTAATGACCCATAAATTTGGCAAGTCTTATATAAAAGGATATGGAAAGAATTATTGTGGACCTGATAAGCAAAGACATAAGACATCTTCAGACATTGGATCTATTCCATTTTGTTTTTGTCAAAGGCAGATCATACCTACTAAACTTGGTGGACTTCTTCAGGAAGGTCACTAGAGCCATAGATGAGGGAAAAATGGTACAGTCTGCCTACCTTGACCTGGCGAAGACATTTAACACAATACCTCACTCGAGTATTATACACAAACTCATATATTTAGGCATAAATCCCTATGTCACCTGATGGATACTGAAATGGGTCACAGATAGGACAAATGAAGTTAGGGTGGCGGATTCCACCTTCACCAAGATGCCTGTTATTCATTATGTTCCACAGGGCTCAGTACTGGGGCCTCTCCTCTTTGGCATATACTTCTCTGAAGTCAAGGCAAATGTAGAGGGCCTTTGGATAACCAACGTTCTGATGAGTGTAAAGTGGGTACAATCATAGATTCCACTAAAGATGTAGAAATTCTTCAGGAAGGTGTGACAGTTGTAGATCAATATGTATGTATAGCTTTAAGAAGCTTTCCATGGGCTTGCACATGTGTATAAATACTGAGCACGTGCAAGCCTGACTGCCATTTTGTAGTAAGCTGTTGAGATGTAAGCATACGTCTGTGCAGTCTGTCAGTTATTCAGTTCATTTATATTTTGTAGTGCTGCTATCCATTCTGATGTGTTTCTATGTAATAAAGCATATAAACAAACTACCCCACCTGTTCATCTTCAGTTGTAAACCAAGACAAATGATAACAGGCGAATAACTGGTGCCAGAACCATGTCCTAAAACTCAATGCAAATAAATACATAACCATACACTTTTGGGAAGACAGCCACCCCTACAAATCTCAATGTTGATAACAATCCTGTAAGAGTAGAACCACTGGTAAGGGACTTGGGATTGATAGTGACCTGAACTTTGATCAACATATGTCCATAGTGCTGAGAAAACCTTTCTATGTGGTGCAACCTATAAGTAAGGGCATGACATCCAAACCTATGGAGATCATAGGCCCACTATAGACCGATAATCCAGTACAATGCATCCCTCAGGATGTACCAGAGTTGGCATTTGCAACAGCTGGAGCAGCTTCAGAGGTTTCTCACTAAACGAATACAAGGTGTAAATAATATGTCCTATGCCGACCACCTTAAAACCCCATCCCTGTACTCCGTCTCCTTCAAAATATTGATGGGATGATCTATATCTAAACTACAAGGCATTCTCTAATCCAGTCCTGATGAATCTGATATACATTTGCAAAACAAACAGCACTAGGAATACCCAATCTAAGGCTCTAATCCTCATCTGTGACATAAACAAAAATTAGTAAAGGGACAAGTATGTATCTCAGAGATTACTCCTCTGGAATAGAATCCCCATTCATGTGAAACACATAAGCATATTCAAATACAATTTATAAATTGCAGATTTATCCCTGGCTGTAGCCCTTATAGACAGCAGCAGTTTGCAGATGCCCTAAGGCACAGGCATATAGCAAAGCCAGTCTAGCTTGTGGGCATTTATAATTTGGGCATGAATGGTTAGGCTTAAAAGGGTTTTAAAGCTGTTAGTCTAGTAACCTGCTATGATTCTATAACCCTTTGAACTTTCATTGCTATGCCTCATCTCTTAAAAAATATCCAAAGGGAAACATATAGGCTGTGAAAAACAGCTGACCTAAGACAGATTCCTGTAGAACCTCACAGTCAAGAGGGTAGGAGAAATTTTAATTAATGTACCATAGGCAGATAGATACACATATAATGTTTTCTTTTAATTTCCAAGACACTTGAGGTAGGGCATATGAGACATACTGAAACTCATATTTATTTAGTAAACTACAAATTAAAACAATGGCAGCCCACTTAGCTATGTAACTTAAGAAAAAAAACTAATCTTAATGTATAGTTCATACAACCCCCTCAACACAAAAGAAGTCCAAGGCTACAGGCTTCAGTGACACACAACTCTCAGGTTCATGGCTGCAGGGTTCTACAGTGCCCACTTCTTGTTTTCTGGATACAGGTCTCTCTCATGCTGAACTCTTAAGATCACAGTTGTAGGCATATCCCAGGCCTCACCATCAACTCTAGGAACTGGTCCTGCATCCATATGTAAAATTCATAAACAACTCTGACTGGGTTCTCACTCATCCTTTCATGTGTTTCTTTCCTCACATGTTCTTTCAATGAAGAACTGACTTCCTGAATTTATCCACTCAGGCTACTCTCTTTTAAACTATAGTACCTGACAATTAAGAACTTGTGATTGGGATATTTGCTGTTATACATATCCCAAATAACTTTATTTTTGAGGACACATTTAAAAGGCACATATACATTTCTGATAAATAACGTTAAGAGTATATACTCTGTACTAAATTGTGGACAAAAGTACTCAACCTATTTTTTGAGGACATGTTTTGGTTATTTATTTATTTATTTATTCTTTTTTTTAGGTTATCATTTTTTCACCTGCCTTGGATTTTTGTTTTGTTTCTTTTATTGTTTATTTTTGGTTATTCACTTCCCTTAGTTGTCTGTCTATTGTTTCCCTCATTAGGCCTGCATTATTGGTGACTGCCATCAGTTTTTATCACAAATTATAAGGCTTTTCTCACTGTGTACCTACTTTAACTCAGCTGTTTACACTTTTTCTGTTGGACTTCAGTTGTATGGGTTTTCTATATATATTTTTTTGTCTGGAACTGGTTAATTAATTACTTTTTCTTCTTGACTCGTTTTTAAGAGATCTGAGCCTAAGGAGCTATGCTGCCTGGGTTACTCAGCTGAAGAGCACTGAATCTCTCAGTCCAGCAAACTGGGATCTGTGAACATTTCATGGCGACAGCACATGGCTAATTAGTATTAGCAACTGTACTGGAATGCTGAATTAGCATGCAGCTTTCACAGAACAGGCGGTATCTATGGTCTCTTTCAAGGAATTGGAAAAGCTGATCTTGAAGTAAAAACCTTCCAAGATAAGACATCCACATTGTGCTAGTCCTTTCTGAACTGACTACAAAGTTCTGTAATATTTCATCAACCAGACTCCTACATTTTCCCTTTATCATTTTTCCTCTCTCTCTTTCTCTTTTTTATTTTAAATTAGTGTTACCCTTTGGTAGCTCACCAAAGTTCCGAATGAGTAGTGGCCGAAATAAACAGATATATGAAACAGACACTTCTGAGGTCAGTTTTAATCTCTTCTGTAAAGTTAATTTTTTAATATATTTTAATGTTTTAGTAAAGGTTACTTTAGGATTGCTTAGTATAATAGTCTACCTATAGTTTAAATACTAAGAACTGAATTTGTTTTGCCAGTAATGCTGCTTCTGGCTGTATAGGTGTGGTTAGTCACAGGGATTCAGAAGAATCATGTCTGCAGTTGGAACCAACCTTGTTTTGTTTACTGAGCACATGCAATAAGCTTCAGTGTTCAACAATGTGTGCAACAAGGGAAGAATATGCAATGAGCAGCACAAGAAAGATCCTCCTCAAAGATGCATCAGGGTCCTGCAGGATCCACATTGCAGCAGCAGGGAAGTATGAGCCACAGATGTGTGAGTCTGGCAAACATGAGCCACTAGTGCAGTCAGTAGGATCCTGCATGCATAATATCAGCATGTGGAATAAGGTTTGTGGGCACTGTACATGGTGACAAATCTTGTGTGGTTCAACACAAGCATCCAGGCAGCATAGGATGGTGGTTTCTAGGATGACATTGGTGATCAAGAAGAGGAGGATGAGTGTGAGGGCAGCACCAAGGATCAAATGGTGGAAATTGAAAAAGGGTAATTGTGAGGTGATGTTCAGGGAAGAGTTAAGACAGGCACTGGGTGGCAGTAAAGAGTTACCAAATAGCTGGGTAACTACAGCAGAGCTAGTAAGAGAGATGGCTAGAAGGGTGATTGGTGTGACATCTGGAAAGAGGAAGGAGGACAAGGAAACCTGGTGGTGGAATGAAGAAGTACAGGAAAGTATACAGAAAAAGAGGTTGGTGACGAAGAAGTGGGATTGTCAAAGAGATGAAGAAAGTAGACAAGAGTATAAGGAGATGAGGTGCATGGTAAAGAGAGAGGTGGCGAAGGCTAAGGATAAGGTGTATGAAGAGTTATATAAAAGGTTGGACACTAAGGAGGGACAAAAGGACCTGTACCGATTGGCTAGACAGAGGGACTGAGCTAGTAAAGATGTGCAGCAGGTAAGGGTGATAAAGGATAATGAGGGAAACGTACTCACAAGCGAGGAGAGTGTGTTGAGCAGATGGAAAGAGTACTTTGAGGGGTTGATGAATGAAGAGAATGAGAGGGAGAGAAGGTTGGATGATGTGCGGATAGTGAATCATGAAGTGCAGTGAATTAGCAAGGAGGAAGTAAGGACAGCTATGAAGAGGATGAAGAACGGAAAGGCTGTTGGTCCAGATGACATACCTGTGGAAGCATGGAGGTGTTTAGGTGAAATGCCAGTGGAGTTTTTAACTAGATTGTTTAATGAAATCTTGGAAAGTGAGAGGATGCCTGAGGAATGGAGAAAAAGTGTTTTGGTACCGATTTTTAAGAATAAAGGTGATGTGCAGAGCTGTAGTAACTACAGAGGGATTAACCTGATCAGTCACAGCATGAAGTTATGGGAAAGAGTAGTAGAAGCTAGGTTAAGAAGGGAGGTGATGATTAGTGACCAGCAGTATGGTTTCATACCGGGAAAGAGCACTACAGATGCGATGTTTGCTCTGAGAGTGTTGATGGAGAAGTACAGAGAAGGTCAGAAGGAGTTGCATTGTGTCTTTGTGGATTTAGAGAAAGCATTTCACAGGGTGCCTATAGAGGAGTTGTGGTATTGTATGAGGAAGTCGGGAGTATCAGAGAAGTATGTAAGAGTGGTACATGATATGTACAAGGGTAGTGTGACAGCAGTGAGGTCTGCGGTGGGAGTGACGGATGCGTTTAAGGTGAAGGTGGGATTACATCAAGGATCAGCTCTGAGCCCTTTTCTATTTGCAATGGTGATGGACAGGTTGACAGACGAGATCAGACAGGAGTCCTTGTGGACTATGATGTCTGCAGATGACATTGTGATCAGTAGTGAGAGTAGGGGACAGGTGGAGGAGACTCTGGAGAGGTGGAGATATGCTCTAGAGAGAAGAGGAATGAAGGTCAGCAGGACTAAGACAGAATATATGTGTGTGTGAATGAGAGGTAAGATAGAGAAGTGGTGAGGATGCAGGGAGTAGAGGTGGTGAAGGTGAATGAGTTTAAGTACTTGGGATCAACAGTTCAGAGTAATGGTGAGTGTGGAAGAGAGGTGAAGAAGAGAGTACAGGCAGGATGGAGTGGATGGAGAAGAGTGTCAGGAGTGATTTGTGATGGACAAGTACCAGTAAGAGTGAAAGGGAAGATCTTCAAGAGGGTAATGAGACCAGCTATGTTATATGGGTTGGAGATAGTGGCATTGAAAAAAAGGCAGGAGTCAGAGCTTGACGTGGCAGAGTTGAAGATGTTAAGATTTGCACTGGGTGTGACGAGGATGGTCAGGATTAGGAATAAGTATATTAGAGGGTCAGCCCAGGTTGGAAGGTTTGGAGACAAAGCCAGAGAGGCAAGATTACGTTGGCTTGGACATGTGCTGAGGAGGGATGCAGAGTATATTGGGAAAAAGATGCTAAGGATGAAGCTGCCAGGTAACAGGAAAAGAGGAAGGCCTAAGATAAGGTTTATGGATGTGGTGAGAGAGGACATGCAGGTGGTTGGTGTGACAGAGCAAGATGCAGAGGACAGGAAGAAATGGAAACAGTTGATCTGCTGTGGCGACCCCTAACAGGAGCAGCCGAAAGAAGAAGAAGATATATATATATATATATATATATATATATATATATATATATATATATATATATATATATATATATATATAGTATGCATTAAGGAAGTATGATTATGGTAGAAGGTAGTGAGGAAGGTATGATTAAATTATGAGGGTAGGGAAGGTTGTATGTCCTCAAAAACAGGTGTATAACATAGACAAACCTGCAAAGGGATGTGGGGACAAAATTAGGGGTGTGGAAGACAGTGGAGAAAGGGGTAAGAAACATACAGATATTGATTACAACTAACTAAAGATAAAATAGGGAAACACACATAATAGATGGGGTACAGAAATATAACAAGATGTATTGAGAAAAAACAATTATGTCATCAGCAGAGTCAGACCACTGTACCTGTACAAATGTCATGAAAGAACTATCCTGAAGAGACTTGAACCCTCTACTTTTGTCACTTCCCCCACGCAAAGCAGTTTGTTAATAATAATGAACTACAAAGATGTTCACTCTAAAGGTGCCACTGAGGCACATAACAGGTGATTCTTACATATTTGTAGGGTAAAAGAATAAAACACACAAAAAATTCACCTTGCGGGGACTGATTTCTCTGCACTTAGTTTCTACCAAGCACTTCATTTACAGACTGAGCCATGGAAGCACTCACTTACTTTATCTTGTGTTGTAAGTGCAGATTGTCATGTGATGGCACTCGGCTTATTTGTGTACCTTATGGAAATGAAGTCAGGATGCTTCATACATGATAGTGGCTCCAGTTAATAGTCACTGTATAATCAGCAGCACCATTTCTCTTCACTTTTACATGGCCGTCGATGATGTCCTTTGTGGCCCATCATGCACATTACGATCAGAAAATGATAAGTGATTTAGAAGCCCTACATGATCAAATGTGACATGTGTTTATCTATTTTATTACCAGATTAGGGCTGGAAATGGAAGTATAGAAAAGAGATGAAAATGAAAACAAGCAGTGGATGAAACAAAAAGTGACCAATTAAGGAATGAGCAGAATGGAGGTGAGGAAGGAGGGAAATCATTTTTGAGGGACAGGTGTCCATTTTTTATTGATGAAGAGTGTTAGACTAAGGGTATTCTTAGTGAGTCCACTATACTACATTAAGGTAGAATAATAGGCCTGAAAATTGAGGGTCAGACTTGTGTTTTCATGTATGCATTCAGTTTCAGGGAAAGACAATTCAGTAGAAAGGAAAATATAATCTTGCTGGCTAAGCATGACATGTGCAGAAATATTTTTTAGGCAGAGGTACAGAGTGCTCCTTTCTCAAGGGGAAGGTAGGTATGTCTACTTGCAATGGAATGCTAGATAAAGAACAGACTGTGAGACAAGTGCAAGACAAGGCTTGGAAACCAACAAGAGACATATTAAACATTACAGGGTTTTGGTATTATTAGGATATACTTCAGATACGGTCAGGGAAGTTAGTCAGTTAGCTTTTGGACTGATATGTAAAAGGGTATTTACAGTACAGACACTCGAGCCTGATTACAGAAGACAGGTCAAATATCCGTACTATTCAGGAGGAAGACTGTTTCAGTTGATATTACTTAGGAAAATCAGAATATACATGTGCAGAAACTTTGGGTGTATTAATCAGTACTGTTAATGTAATCCAGCCTTCTGGAATTTCTACAGACTGTTATTGTTTATTAGTAGTGTTGCTGCGGACAGATATTGTTAACATCTAATAAACCACTCTAAACCAAATTACAGTGTGTGCATAATTCATTCTGAAAAGTACAAAAAGACTTGACCCATAAAGGAGAGAATTGCACCTGTTCAGCACACGCTTGGGTAATTTACAGATAAACACATTCATTCTAGTCACATTGCACTTGTTTTGAGTTAATTCCAGTGTAATTAATAATAATAATTAATTGATAAGACTGTATTATCAATTCTTTCAAAGAGTAGGTAAACTGAGGAAGGAAAGCATGAAGAGAAGAAACCGGAGCAGGTTGGGTAGCAGTGGATGACAGGCACGACTGACAGGACAGCTGCCTATTTAACTGAATACACTACTTGAAACTTCAACAAGGTGGTGTTATTCCTCCCACAGGGAGGGTATCAGAGAAACAGAGAGAGAGAGAGAAAGAGAAAGAGAGACTCCTACATCTGTTCAATGAAGTAATCTGGACTTAACTTTTGTAGTTAGTATTCATTGCATGTATACCTGAAGCAGGTGGTACAGGTAGGACAGGAGGTGTGCAGGTAACTCTGCCAGGCTTTGATACTAATGTGCTGGGTGCTTCTGGTGTTAGTGGTCATGATGATAACAGTATTGACAGTGCTGCTGCTATCTGTGAGGGGAACAACATGCCTTGCCTGTGGGATTCAAACAAGTCTTTGCGCTGTTGCATATAACAGTAATAAATGGAGAGACAAAAACATAAACAAAATACGTGTGTGCGAGAGCAAGGATTATAATAAAGTGGGAGGAAGGATACAAATACATATATCTATGCTGACTATGCTACATTTAAACAATCAACTTAACTCATTCAGGTCTATAACAGTTGACAGCCATACCTCCTTATGGAGTTCAGAACTTTTTTTGGGGTCTGGCATGTGACTTACCAGCTAGTAATAGGCAGTATAAGGCAGAGCAAAGAGATATTAAACAAAATGACAAGATTTTTACTCTAGGATGTCCTGCAGTGGAAAAAGTAATCTTTATTTGCCATGTTATTCATATTTATTCACATTTATGTTCATATTTTAATAATTGATAGACCTACATTTTACTGGGGTACATGGTGTGAAACACCAAATTTAGGAAGCACATCAATTCAATGAAAATACTGGTTTATATTATACTATACTGGAAATATGAGTAATTATAAGAACAATCAATATTTCCATATGTGCTTCATACTTCAAAAACCAAGTGACTTCAAACTATTGCATGAAATTATGTGAAACCTTAGATGTTGAAGTTATTTACCCTGTAAGATGCACATCATGAGAGATATCAAGTATTATTTGTATTGCTTATTATACAATTAAACATATTTTCATATTTCTGTAATTGTAAATTCATAATTCTGTAAATACCTCAATAAGCATGCACTTAAAAAGGAATTTCTTGTCATGTGAAAGCTTATGTCGAATTAACAAAATGTTCTAACAATATATATGTCTAGGCTGTATAGTTTTATCTATGGCTATTTGTGAAAGTGTAGAAAAATGTAATCTGGGGTTTGTGTGCATTATAATATATTAAAGTATTTATGGAAAATACCATGAATGCACTGACTATATCATTATTGCAAGAATACTTATTAAAGATAATACTGCTATTTGTACAGTTTTAAAAGCTTTTATTGTTCACAAAATATTAGAATTTGTTTATGTTATCCTTTTTAATTTTTTTTTCCAGAAAATGCAACACAATATGTTTACGAGTTTTAATTTACCAAAAACAATTCTCAGTTTAAAAAGGTTGCTCGGATATGCAAGTGAGACAGGGACCTAAAACAATGGCTATCATCAACTGTAGCCTGAAAGATAGAGGATTAATGTAATCATCTACTAAGACAGACCCACAGATGTCTATGATCTGAGATGCAGTAATAATGTTCTTGACAAATGCATATATACAAAGAAAATATTATGTTCAGACATACGTTTCATTGACAGGTTATATGCAAAGGAAAGAACATCTCATTTGTATTGAAACAGGTCCACCTAGCCAATAAGGATTATCATACATATCTGACCCACATAATGCTGCAGTTACTAGAATGAAACTGAAGAATAAACCTTACATATTTTTTATGATAACACAACTGAATGGTGGGTGAATGAACCCAGAGGCATCCTCACAACATGAGAGCAGATCTTTAACGGCCTGACCTTCTAGTCCACATATTCAAGAGGATTCATGTACAAGCACTAATAACATTGAACAGTCATCTAGCTATAGCTAGCATTGAGCTATGGCAGTAATGCCATTGTTGTATGCAATGTATACATTTTGGGAATGATTCCCTATTACTGTTATTATTAAAAGCAATAGGTGCTCTTGTCTTGTCTTGTGTGACTACCTGTTCCTTTCACTAACTTCAGGTGATGTATGCATAAACAGTGCCATATGTAATATTTTTGGATGATATGCATTGCCAGTTCAAATGTGTAGCAAACATAAGGTCTCTTTATAGTATATACATGATGTCTGCTGCTTAACATTATCATCTGATTAGCATAGCAGATAGGATTTTTTGGCAGGACAGATTTGTGTCCCAGAGACTCCCCACCTGTGGAATATACTCCCTCTCCATGTCAAGAACTGTAGCACCTCATGTCACTATAATGGTGGCAGCATTGTTTCCATGCATGGGATGTCATTTGCATGGGTGATACCTTTGGATAAACTATTGCAGGCATCAGTGTTATACTGTGGCCATTCATAGCCTTTCAACAGAAACTTCTGACTATAATCATCATGGAGGAGATGGAAAAATATTTTAGTCTCCTTAATATCACCTTCATGCTGTAAAAGGAGAACTGTCCTCTTCATCTCCAGCCATGATATCTTACTTTGAATATCAGGTCTCATGTGTTCAATCTGCCGTGCAACAATGGGCACCAGCAGGTGCCTTATTTGCACTATGGATAGCAAACCTAGAAAATATTGATACAGTATAAGTATGATTCACAATAGCAGCTTAAATTGTAAAATATGGCAGTCCTCAATCTCAGTGTGTGCTGTTAAGGAAATACTCTCTACAGTGAGGTGCTTAACTATAGAATCCCACTCAGTGCCACCCGCAGAGACCCACGGTAGTGCTCAGCACCAAGGACACTTCTACATAATTCTTACCAGGTGAGTGTGGGGAACAAATTGAGTGATTTAGTAACAACTGAGCCCTAATTAACATGATGACCATGCCCAGCTAGGTGAATCTGTGTGACAGAAATATTACTAGAACCACAGAGACTCATTATGCTATGGAAGAAAACTTTGCGGGTCACAATTGCGTACCTGCAAAAGGTGAACTTTAAATGAATATGTATACTAAAGTATACCTGCTTGAATATGATCTGTAATGCTTTTTGCAAATCCACTAATTTTAGTACAGATACTTTTAAATTCCATTCATCCTATTAACAATGAGATGAATGTTGGATAGTCCATCCTAAGCATGTTGAACAAGGTGTATTGAGGTGGGGGGATTAAAAGGTACACCAATTGATGGTGGCAGGATTATTAAGCTTGATAGGACAAACACACAAAACCACATACATAGAACACTGTCTCTCATTTTCCCTGGCTTCTAAACGTTTGACCACCAGTTCATATTGACATTGTCTCTCCCTTTCTTCAGCCTCCAGTTCCAGTTTCCTTAACTCCAGACAGATTCTCAGGTCCTGTTGAAGAAAATGTGTACTGTACTGGCTCGACAGGCTGCCCATCCCCAATACCAAACTGGGTATCTTTTGAAAAGCTGTTCTGAGCTGAAGCTGCAACTAAGGCTGAAATCATTGCTTCCTTAGTCAGGTTGGCAGACACCAGTTCTCTGGATTCACACTCGTTGGTCAACTTGTTCTTTGTCAGCTTATTATAGTCTTCTGTTGACATCTTTGCCTGTTATCCCTGACTAGCTAACTAAAAATAAATAAAACTGTGGTGGATTGAGATGCTGTATATTTACTTTGTGGCTGTTGAGAATGCACACCTTAATGACAACTATCCACAGGCTACTGAAGTCCAATTAAAAATCCCATACTTCTGCCACCAAGTAATGTAGCATCCAGATAATACCCCACCAGACTGCTTACAATAATGTGACATCCATTACTATCCTGGGTCAGTAACTAAGGAGCTTCATTCCTCACTACTGAGTCCAATATGAATCCATCAGTTAAACAGGACTAATATTTCACAATTTTCTGCTAAGAGCACATCAGGAACTTGTTCTATAAACTGGGACTGGACTGTATACTTCTGTCCACCCCTAATGCAACTCTTTATTACACAATTCAGAGCAATGTGTCCCAGTTTAAGACCTTTGATGCACTCACATTTAAGTAAATTAAATCTCACACATTCAAACACTTCTGAAAAAGCCTGACACAGATTTCCAGCTGTGCACCTTCCCCAGAATTATACAGTAACATGCTGCCACCAATCAGAGAGCCATCATGCCCTTTTAAAGAGGTGATCAATTCTTCTTCTTTCTGCTGTTCCAATTAGGCATTGCCACAGCAGATCATCTGTTTCCATTTCTTCCTGTCCTTTGCATCTTGTTCTCACACCAACCACCTGCATGTCATTCATCACCACATTGATAAACCTTATCTTACACATTTCTGTTTTCCTTTTACCTTTTACCTGAAAGCTCCATCCTTAGCATCCTTTTTCAATATACCCAGCATCTCTTCTCAGCACATGTCCACATCAATGGAATCTCGCCTCTCTGGCTTTGTCTCCAAACCATCCAACGTGAGCTGTCCCTCTAAGATACACATTTCTAATCCCATCCATCTCCATCACACCCAATGCAAATCTTAACATCTTTAACTCTGCCACCTCCAGCTCTGACTCCTGTCTTTTCATCAGTGCCAGTCTCCAACCTATATAACATAGCTGGTCTCACTACCCTCTTATAGGCCTTTCCTTTCACTCTTACTGGTAACCGTTTGTCAATAATCACTCCTGACACTCTTCTCCAACCACTCCACCCTGCCTGTACTGTCTTCTTCACCTCTCTTCTATACTCACCATTACTCTGAACTGTTGATCTCAAGTATTTAAACTCATCCACCTTCACCAACCGTACTCCCTGCATCCTCACCATTTCTCTGTCCTCCCACTCATTCACATACATATATTCTGTCTTAGTCCTGGTGACCTTCATTCCTCTCCTCTCTAGCGCATTATCTCTACCTCTCCAGGGTCTCCTCAACCTGCTCCCTACTCTCACTACAGATCACGATGTCATCTACAAACACCATAGTCCACAGGGACTCCCATCTGATCTCATCTGCCAACCTGTCCATTACAATTGCAAATATGAAATAGCTCAAATCTGATCCTTGATGTAATCCCACCTCCACCCAGAATGCATCCATCACTCCTACCGCAGACCTCATCACTGTCACCCTACCCTTGCACATATCCTGTACCACTCTTAAATACTTCTCTTCCACTCCTGACTTCCTCATACAATACCACAACTAATCTCTATGCACCCTGTCATATGTTTTCGCTAAGTCCACAGACAAAATGCAACTCCTTCTGACCATCTTTATACTTCTTCTTCAACACCCTCAGAGCAAACATTGCATCTGTAGTGCTCTTTCCTGGCATGAAACCATACTGCTGCTCACTAATCATTATCTCCCTTCTTAATCTAGCTTCCACTACTCTTTGCCATAATGTCATGCTGTGACTGGTCAATGTTATCCCTTTGTAGTTAATACAGCTCTGCCTATCTCTATTATTCTTAAAAATCAGTACCAAAACACTTCTTCTCCACTCCTCAGGCATCTTCTCACCTTCCAAGATTTCATTAAACAATCTGGTTAAAACATCCACTGTCATCTCTCTTTAACACCTCCATGGTTTTTATTTTGGTTTTATTGGCTGTTTTTTTGCTCTGTGTTTTCATTGGCTTGTTTTTGGTTTTAATTTGGTCTGAAGAAGCAAAAATCCCATGAAAGCATTAACCATTTAATAAACACAGACATTTTTTACTTTATTTTGTTTTTATATTATTTTGATTTCTCATTGATATGGTGACCATAGTGGCTGACCTATATTTCTTGCTTCCCACCTCCATGTTTCCACAGGTATGTCATCTGAACCAACATGTCCATCCTTCATCCTCTTCATAGCTGTCCTTACTTCCTCCTTGCTAAGCCATTGCACTTCCTGATTCCCTACCCCCACATCATCCAACCTTCTCTCACTCATTCTCTCATTCTCTTCATTCAGCAGCCCCTTAAAGAGCTCTTTCCATCTGATCAACACACTCTCCTTACTTGTGAGTACATTTCCCTCACTATCCTTTATCACCCTTACCCGCTGCACATTTTTACCAGCTTGGTCCCCAGGTCTAACTAATTGGTACAGGTCCTTTTCTCCCTTCTTAGTATCCAACCTTTCAGACAACTTTCCATGCACCATGCATCTTATTTTTAGCATTCACAATCTCTCTCTCTTCACCATACACCTCATCTCCTTATACTCCTGTCTACTTTCTTTATCTCTCTGACAATCCCACTTCTTCTTCACCAACCTCTTTCTCTGTATAGTCTCTTGCACTTCCTCATTCCACCACCAGGTTTCCTTGTTCTTCCTCTGTTCAGATGTCACACCAAGCACCTTTCTAACTATCTCCCTTACCAGCTCTACTGTAGTTACCCAGCAATTCAGTAACTCTTCACTGCCACCCAGTGCCTGTCTTAACTCTTCCCTGAACTCCACCTCACAATCATTCTTTTTCAATTATGAAACTAGATATTAAAACAAATAGGAGCAAATGACCTGGAGCAGCTAGGATTTTAGAGTGGTCCAGGAATTGCCAAAGTAGGTATAAGCACTCTCAAATCACTAAATAAAACACTGATTGACGAACCACAATACAAGTTAATAAAAGTATTTAATAATGAGCAAATTATTAAAAATATAAAAACTGTAATTTCTGATAAACAAACAGAAGTCAATCACCAGGAAAATGAAATCAATACTCATCATCATCTTCTTTTGGCTGTTCCCGTTAGGGGTTGCCACAGTGGATCACTGTCCTCTGCATCTTGCTCTGTCACACCAACCACCTGCATGTCCTCTCTCATCACATCCATAAACCTTATCTTAGGCCTTCTTTTCCTGTTACCTGGTAGCTTTATCCTTAGCATCTTTTTTCCCAATATACTCAGCATCCCTACTCAGAACATGTCCAAACCAATGTAATCTTGCCTCTCTGGCTTTGTCTCCAAACCTTCCAAACTGGGCTGACCCTCTAATATACTTATTCCTAATCCTGTTCACCCTCATCACACCCAGTGCAAATATTAACATCTTTAACTCTGCCACATCCAGCTCAAACTCCTGCCTTTTTGTCAATGCCACTGTCTCCAACCCATATAACATAGCTGGTCTCACTACGCCCTTGTAGACCTTCTCTTTTACTCTTACAGGTACTCGTCTGTCACAAATCACTCCTGACACTCTTCTCCACCCACTCCATCCTGCCTGTACTCTCTTCTTCATCTCTCTTCCACACTCACCGTTACTCTGAACTATTGAACCTAAGTATTTAAACTCATCCACCTTTGCCACCTCTACTCCTTGCATCCTCACCATTCCTCTATCCTCCCTCTCATTCACACACATATATTCTGTCTTAGTCCTGCTGGCCTTCATTCCTCTTCTCTCTAGAGCATATCTCCATCTCTCCAGGGTCTCCTCCACCTGTTCCCTACTCTCACTTCAGATCACAATGTCATCTGCAAACATCATAGTCCACGGGGACTCCTGTCTGAACTCGTCTGCCAACCTGTCCATCACCATTGCAAATAAGAAAGGGCTCAGAGCTGATCCTTGATGTAACCCCACATCCACCTTAAACGCATCCATCACTCCCACCGCAGACCTCACCACTGTCACATTACCCTTGTACATATCCTGCACCACTTTTACATACTTCTCTGACACTCCTAACTTCTTCATACAATACCACAACTCCTCTCTAGGCACCCTGTCATATGCTTTCTCTAAGTTTACAAAAACACAATGCAACTCCTTCTGACATTCTCTGTACTTCTCCATCAACACTCTCAGAGCAAACATTGCATTTGTAGTGCTCTTTCCCGGTATGAAACCATACTGCTGTTAACTATTCATCACGTCCCTTCTTAACCTAGCTTTCACTACTCTTTCCCATAACTTCATGCTGTGACTGATCAATTTAATCCCTCTGTAGTTACTACAGCTCTGCACATCATCCTTATTCTTAAAAATCGGTACCAAAACACTTTTTCTCCTTTCCTCAGACATCCTCTCACTTTCTAAGATTTCATTAAACAATCTGGTTAAAAACTCCACTGCCATTTCACCTAAACACCTCCATGCTTCCACAAGTATGTCATCTGGGCCAACAGCCTTTCCATTCTTCATTCTCTTCATAGCTTTCATTACTTCCTCCTTGCTAATCCATTACACTTCATGATACATTATCCGTACATCATCCAACCTTCTTTGCCTCTCATTCTCTTCATTCATCAACCCCTCAAAGTACTCTTTCCATCTCCTCAACACACTCTCCTTGCTTGTGAGTATGTTTCCCTCATTATCCTTTATCACCTTTACCTGCTGCACATCTTTCCTAGCTCGGTCCCTCTGTCTAGCCAATTGGTACAGGTCATTTTCTCCCTCTTTAGTGTCCAGCCTTTCATACAACTCTTCATATGCCTTATCCTTAGCCTTCGCTACCTCTCTCTTTGCCATGCACCTCATCTCCTTATACTCCTGTCTACTTTCTTTATCTCTCTCACAATCCCACTTCTTCTTTGCCAACCTCTTTGCCTGTATACTCTTCTGTACTTCCTCATTCCACCATCATGTCTCCTTGTTGTCCTTCCTCTGTCCCAATGTGATACCAAGCACCTTTCTAGCCGTCTCCCTTACTAGCTCTGCTGTAGTTACCCAGCTATTTGGTAACTCTTCACTGCCACCCAGTGCCTGTCTTAACTCATCCCTGAACTCCACCTCACAATTACCCTTTTTCAATTTCCACCATTTGATCCTTGGTGCTGCCTTCACACTCCTCCTCCTCTTCTTGATCACCAACATCATCCTACAAACCACCATCCCATGCTGTCTAACTACACTTTCTTCGGTTACCCACTTTACAGTCTCCAATCTCCTTTAAACTGGCTCTCCTACATAACATATAATCCACCTGTGTGCATCGTCCTCCATTCTTGTATGTCACCCTATGCTCCTCCCTCTTGTTAAAATACGTATTCACCACAGCCATGTCCATCCTTTTCACAAAATCCACTAACATCTGACCTTCTGGATTCCTTTGTTTAACACCATACCTACCCATCACTTCCTCATCCCCTCTGTTCCCTTCACCAACATGCTCATTGAAATCTGCTCCAATCACCACTCTCTCACCCTTGGATACAGTCATCATCACTTCAAAATGAAATCAATACTGAAGGATAAAAATCCAAGCTATAGAAAATCTCTAAATGATTAGTTACAATTTTCCTATCTTTCTAAAAAGCACTGTCCCTAATATAAACTAAATTATTAGAACAGAGCAAAGGCAGGCTTACAGTTCTTGGTGAGTCCTTTTGGGTATCCACTGCATAGTACAACTGTGAACAACTGCAACTGGCTGTTAACTGGCAACAACCTACTTCAGCTGTTCTCAGCAGGCTTTTTCATTGACTAGCTAAATTGTCATCTGTTCCGGTTCTAATTTTCATTTCATATTTTGAAAATCAACCAAACTGTTTTATAAAGTTCCTTCCTGTCTTTCAGCCTCTGACAGTAACACATAGCAACTATCAACATTCCAATAACATCATCTGCAGATCAACTAATTTTGAGACAGTTTGCACTTTAAAATCTTCTTCACAAATATGTGCAGTTAGAAATGTAAAGGAACACTTTTCAAGTCTTTAAAACACTCAGTATAAACAGATTACAAATCAACATGTAAGAACTTTTTTACAATGTCATAGCTAGTCACTCTGGTGGCATATAACACACAGGTAATCTGAAATTATGTGCAAAAACTTCACCCACACATGCTAGCACAGATGACAGTGTCTAATTTCTTCATACTGTGCAATTCATTTTACAGTTGTATTTATCATACTGTACAATAAATGTTATTGCTGATTACATTTTACTGCTGTATGTAATGTATTCACACCATTTTGCAGAATGTCTGTATTTTTTGCCTCATATTTTGTCTGTTTTTCATAAAGTTGTGGTTTTCTGTTTAATCACTGGCAAATCATTGAGGATTGAAGTCAGAAAATAATGACAGTCATTTGAGTTTCAGGCTTCATACCCTTCAGGAAAGTCATGCTAATGCAAAACCTGTTGTTCTAACAACTTTCTAAGTTTGTAACAGCAATATTTAAAAAGTATCCCTGTTTTGGGGAGTGTATTCCCCCTATACAGCCATGTTAATGGCTGCATAGAGGCAGCTGTACCCACCAGGAAGAAGCACAGAACTAACTCAAAAAAAAAAAAAAAAAAAAAAAAAACAAGCCAAATTGGAGGAATCACAAAGCCAATAGGCTGTATAACAGAAGGAAGAAAATCATGGCAAAAATTAGGAGATGTATCACACAGCAGGATAAAAGCACTCTCATCAAATTAAACAAACAACTCAGAGGAAAAATAAAGTCAAATTTGAGATAAATTTGGTCTGCCAGGCCAAGGACAAACACAAGGCATTCTTTAGCTATGTCTCCAACCTCAAAGACAATACACAATTTTGCGCAAAGCTCATTGTAAATGGCGCTATCTGGACTGAGGCAGAAGATATAGCAAAGCTACTGGTTGACAAATTCAGCTCCAACTTTACCCATCTCTCCTCCTCAACCTCTCCTCAAGAAATACCATCAAATATAACTCCCTTTGCTATCACTAGGAAAAGGGACCTTAATGTTCTCTCTAAGGCCAAGAACACTGCATTAATTGGCCCTGACAGTATCCCAGGGTGCCTTCAAAACAGCATGAAATATAACCTATCAGGACTTCTGGATCTAGCCTCCAAACAGACTTCATGCCTTGTGAATGGAGAACAGCAACAGTCATCCCTCTGCACATAGGCAAGCCATAGAGAGACCCTGGAAACTACAGACCCATAAGCCTTTCTAGTCTCATATGCAAAGCTATGGAAAGAATTATCATGGAAATGATCAATAATGATCCAGTAAACCTCCAGACACTGGACCCAACCCTATTTGGTTTTGTCAAGGGCAAGTCATGCCTACTCAACCTGATGGACTTATTTGAGAAGGGCGCCAAAGAAATGGATGTGGGCAAAATGGGTCACACTTCCTACATTGACCTGGCCAAGGCATTTGACACAATATCCCACACAGGCATTGTTGACAAACTCATGAGCTTATGGTAAAAACCTTATGTTACCCGGTGGCAAGCCAAGTGGCTCAGAGACAGGATCCATGAAATTAGAATTGGAGAGTCCACCTCTACAAAGAGTACAGTTAGAAGTGGAGTCCCTCAGGGATGGATCCTGGGACTGCTTCTTTCTGGCAATTACTTCTCTAAAGTCAAGGCCAGTGTTAATGACCTCTGGGTGATTACATTTGCAGATGATTGCAAATTATGAGCTGTCATTGAATCCCACACCAACACAAATGTGCTCCATAAAGGGTTAACACAGACAAACATCTGGTGAGCCATGGACTAAAACTAAAAACCACGAAATGTATAATAGTATCCTTCAGGAAGTCATTCACTCCGGGTAACTATCATATTGACAACACACCCCTTAGAGCTGACTCAGTATTAAGAGACATAGGGACACATATAGACAGACTTTGAACTTCATGTGTCCACAGTAGTGAGTAATTTTATTCTATGTTTGCAACTTATAAACAAAGGTATGGCATCTAGATCTATAGAAGTCATTGTTCCATTGTTTTCGACATTCATTATACCTATCCTTGAGTATAGTGCCCCTTTGGGATGTACCTAGTCAGGCCTATCCAACAATTGGCACATCCACAGATGTTCCTCACTAAAAGATAACAGGGCATAAGTAACATGTCCTCTGCAGACTGCCTCAGGGCCATATACCTGTATTCTGTCTCCTACAGACTGTTGAGGGAACTTCTATGCCTGGCATACAAGTCATACATAACCCATCCTGTGCAGATGTCCATTACTATAGGGTTGTCTGTAAAATTCCCTCCTAATAAATTAAAACAAGTCACATAGATAAACCAATGTGTAAAAACTTCAAGAAAAAAATGGTTGGGCTAGTGTTTTGCTGTGTGATTCCTTAAAAAACTCTTGTGCTACAGGCTCATGGGATATATACAAATGAATCCATTAAGGGCACCCTGTGTTTAAGATACACAGATCTTACATACACTATCCTGTTGTTAGCACCCCAAGAGTGTAAAAGGTTGAACTAGAGATCACAGACTTTTACGACTGAATTATTTTATGTTTTTTAATACAAACATGAATTTTCTGACCATTATCTCCAGTTCAACCTTTTATACCCTTGGGGGTCTAATAATAGGATAGTGTATATAAGATCCGCATATCTTAAACACAGGATGTCCTTAATTATTAAATTATTTTTTATTTTTTATTTTGTGTTTTGAATAAAGCTGAGCGAATGTTACTGAATGGAACTGAAATGTTTTTTCCTTCCAAGTGCCGTGTTTTAAGAGCATTACCTCGAGATGCCCATGTCTATCAGGCTAGCCAAATTTCTGCCTCTGCTGTCTCATCAAAGTGAATGGAAACATTTTTGCCTCCTTTTATACCTGCTGTGCAACTTTCTTTGTCTATGAAAAGTGTTCATTTAACTGAAGATTCCCATGATTACTGAACTCAAATGCCCAGCTAAAGATGATGAAACCAAGATTATGGGGAACCTTCTGAGGCTTACTTTTACATTTATCATAACATTTTGTTAAGCAGATGACATAATTCTTACAGAGTAACTCAGGGATTCAATAAACTCTGTAGGCTTTGTGTGAGGCCTACATGGGAGTTTACATTTTTATGTGATGAGCAGCAGTGCTAATAGCATATGCATGCTGGAATTACACTTACACAAATACAAGCAACATTTTGGGGTCAGCAATAGTGTTGATGGCCAGAAAACCATTCATCTGCTCTGTGAGATTGCTTGGACAGCCACAATGACTACCAGGAGTTAAAACACTGCAACAACTGCAGTATTAACACATTATAGAAAAGTGTACTCAGTACAATATATACTAGAACTATTTTTTCTAGAATAAAATAATGGATGTTGAGGTGCTCAGCAAAGCAAATACAATGCAACATAAATACACTAGGCAGACAAAGTTTGCTGATAAAAATGTATCTCAGTATAGTCACACTAACTGCCATGAAATCCTAACATAGATCTATATGTGTTCATACAAACTATCAAGTGCTAATACTGATGTGATGTACTGTTAAATCTGTGATGTTGTACAGTCACACTATAGCTGTACCTAGGATACCGTTGTACTTCATAGGTGCATAGCAGAGTACTACGCTAATGTTACAAGATGACATAAAACTCTAGTCATATTTAACATGTTTCACAATTTTAAATATTCATGTTAACAAAGTTTACACAGTTGTGAGCCTATGCTATATTATCTAAGGCCAACTGCTTCTATCCATGAGGGACATGGGGAAAAAACATAATTACAATTGAGATTAACTATCCATTGATGATGT
This sequence comes from Protopterus annectens, assembly GCF_019279795.1. Taxonomy (NCBI): domain Eukaryota; kingdom Metazoa; phylum Chordata; order Ceratodontiformes; family Protopteridae; genus Protopterus; species Protopterus annectens. The sequence continues at coordinate 1,068,629,862 of NC_056726.1, read as the reverse complement.
CACAGGCTGGATTATCATCCTTTGGAAGAGTGATCCCTGTACAGTTTGCTTTACCAGCATAACTTTACCTGGCCAAGGCATTGGACACAACTCCACACTCAGGCATTACAGAGAAACTGTCTCAACGGATCATAAACCACTACGTCACCAAGTGTGTAGCCCAATGGATCGACAACTGAGATGACCGACAGTTTAAAATCCCTATGCTGAGAACACTGACATGTTAAGGTAAGTGTGTGATAGTGACAGACTTTAGGGTTAGATGTGGGTTAAGTGAGTTAGGGTTAGGGTGCGGGTAAGGTAAGTGTGCAATAGTGACAGACTTTAGAGTTAGGGGCGGGTTAAGTAAGTTAGGGTTAGGGCGCGCGTTAGGTGAGTGTGCGATAGTGACGGGCCTTAGGGTTAGAGTTTGGGTTAAGGTTAGTGCATAGATAGTTGTGTATGTAAGGTTTAGTGTACGTTTGTAAGGTTTTTGGTGTGCTTGTGTTGTGTCTGTGTTTTTCAGAAAAGGTATTTGTTTTGTTTTGTTAATTGTGGGGATTGTGGTTTGTCGGGCATGTGAAGTTTTGTGCTTTTAAACTGTCGGTCAGCTCAGTTGTCGATCTTCCGGTCTTGGTGTTCTCGTCGTTGGTGTTTTGGCATGTTGGTGTTTTCAAGTAGACCTATATATATATATATCAAATCCACAAAAAGAAAATCGCTGTAAACACCAAACAACTCACAAAACAGCAGACCAGTCCATTCAATTCCACCACTCGATATTGTACAGCTCACAATGAGGCACCGCAAGTCCAAGACAAATTTATTTTAACGTCACAATAAAATCCAAAAACACGTTTTTGTCGATAAAGCGACTTCATCCGATCATGGATGAAGTCGCTTTATCGACGAAAACGTATTTTTGGATTTTATTGTGGCGTTAAAATAAATTTGTCTTGGACTTGTGGTGCCTCATTGTGAGCTGTACAATATTGAGTGGTGGAATTGACTGGACTGGTCTGCTGTTTTGTGAGCTATATATATATATAAACAAAACCATATAAGACTAGGAAGAAATAAACTTATACTACTGAAAACTTCCTAACTGTTAAAAATGAAAACAGAAATCCAATGAATAGATGCTGAGCCAAAACTGTTATTTGCTCAGCAAATAACAGTTCTGGCTCAGCATCTATTCACTGGATTTCTGTTTTTCTGTTTTTGTTTTTAACAGATCGGAAGTTTTCAGTAGTGTGTGTGTATATATATATATATATATATATATATATATATATATATATATATATATATGTATATATACTTTATGCACATTTAGTGTGTCTCCATGGCTCTGGCACCATTCATTTGTGTGTATTATTCCTTTGTGCAGAATATCAGTACTGTTACTGGATTCAAAGATTGTCTACAGTTTGCAGTTATCCAAAAAGTTGGTTGCGCAAAGACTGTTTAAGCTTGTCTTGACTTCCATGAATTAAATACCAAAGAGGAAAGGGTGTAGTACCAAACTCTGTGGTAATGCATGAGTCACTGACCTCTTGCTTGAGGTTAATTCAAACACTTTGAAAGTATAACATATAAAACACCAGCCAAGAGAAAGGCAATGAAGAGCTTAAAGTCAAAAAATAGTCAGAAGTTCACCAATAATATCAGATATTTCCACTACTTGTTGTACCAAGAACAGTCTCCAAATACTTCATGTATTAAAAGATTTGATGAAGGTGCACATAAAAAACAACGGTGAGCGCTTTCGCAAATGCTTCCCGCCGATTTATGTATTTAAATCCTTTTGTGACATGATTTTAACTGGTCTGATGAAGCATTTGTGAAAGCGCTCACCGTTTAATACATGAAGTATTTGGAGACTGTTCTTGGTACAACAAGTAGTGGAAATATCTGATATTATTGGTGAACTTCTGACTATTTTTTGACTTTAAGCTCTTCATTGCCTTGCTCTTGGCTGGTGTTTTATATGTTATCTTTATCTGCTTTTCACCGAGAGCATTAACCCCAAGAGGTACCTGTGAATCGTTTTTATATACTTTGAAAGTATGTTTCCTGGTGGTGATCCATTGGGCTACATACTTGGTGACGTAGTGGTTTATGATCCGTTGAGACAGTTTCTCTGTAATGCCTGAGTGTGGAGTTGTGTCCAATGCCTTGGCCAGGTAAAGTTATGCTGGATTTATACTCTTTTCCTCATCCATGGCTTTTAAAGAAGTCTACCAGATTTAATAGACATGATCTAGCCTTAACAAATCAAAAATGGGTTGGTTACACAGTCAGGAGATAACCGCTGTTCTTGCTAATAAGGTCCATGATAATTATTTATGTTAGCTTACAAATGAGGATAGTCAGACTTATGGGTCTTTAATTATCTGTATTAGGTGATGGCCTCCTTGTTCAGACAGATGACTGTTGCTGTCCACCATTGTGCCAGAAAATAGCCTCTCTGGAGGCCGTAGTTAAGTAGGGATCCATATGTGTCTGCTGGGTCATGTTTTAGTTTATTGATAAGTTATCCTGGGATCTTGTCAAGGCTAACTGATGCTATGTTTTTAGGCTTAGAGAAGGACAGTGAGAGAGAGAAAGAGAGAGAGAGAGAGAGAGAGAGAGAGAGAGAGAGAGGACATATTAGCTGCTTTATTGAGAAAATATGCTGAGTAATGTTTACATGTATATTTTGGGTGACAAGCATTGGGGATAGGAGGATGACGTTTAGTCCAATCTGTCAGCTAGCAGGTTGTCTGCTGCCTCTGGTTGAGTATTGGTGGTGCCATCCACAACCATCTGTGCATAGAGCTGTGTATTCCCCCATAAGATTTTGTACTTAAAACATATTTGTGAGAGCACCTCCAAATACAACCTTGGCTATGCAGCACATGACACACAGTGCAACTGTTAACACAGTGGTACAACTCTATCTATTTTATGTCACTGCAAAACTCGCACATCATATACTTACATGTTTACAACTGGAAAGGTGTGTTGAGGGCTCTGATACCATATAAGTGCATATCACATATGAGGTTGATATGGTTCGTACAGAACAGTTAATGACACAAATACTGACAGTCACACAGTGCTTCTGGAAAACACCACAGGACATCTCCCATTGTTCTGCAGGAAAGGATGCTATGTTTGCAGATAAAAAAGGAGGATGTTGGATTCATGGTGCTTTGTTAAAGGTCCTGCTGAGTGGGATTCAGATCAACATATTCTGGCAGTAATATACTATCCACCACACACACAGCAGTTAACTGTGGTGAGATTTGAACATTAGGCCTGTGGAGGTATGCAATTTGGATTCTATACAATGCAACAGTAGCACCACCACAGATGTCTGACTTTATATTGTCACAGCGCACTTCATAGAAGATGACAGCTTATTTTTATACTGAGAAGAAGATGTTGGGATGAGCGTGTGACATTGATGTGGAGTTACATCTATGTCACATATGACTGTAAAACTTTGTTCTCAACGAGACTTGATGGATGACATTAGGGCATAGACTCATGCTCTTCTGAACACACACACATACACACACACACACACACACACACACACACACACACACACACACACACACACACACAGACATACACACACACACACACACACACACACACACACACACACACACACACACACACACACACACACACACACACATACACACAGACCTTGGGAACAACAGGAATCCAAGTGTTGATGCATGTGTGTTCATATTCTGACAAAATGACATCCACATGAATAGATTTTTTAGACAATATCAATGTGTTTTGATCAGTGATGACCAATGTCTAGTGTCAGTATAAAGCCATAACACATATAACAATAGAGTTGTTCTCTTTATTTCTGTAGTGTACTTGATATTGGGCCTATTACTGAGATATCATTTGCAAGGGCATTGGTGTAGGGCACAAGTCTGCTTCAGTTATCAAAGTTTCAAAACTTCAAACATCATATGACCGGAGACTAGATGATCAAAGTTAAGAAACTTCAAACATCATATGACCAAAGACTAGATGATCAAAGTTAAGAAACTTCAAACATCATATGACCGAAGACTAGATGATCAAAGTTACGAAACTTCAAACATCAAATAAAAAAAAGTTTTCTTTTACATTTTTGCAGGGGGAAAAACCCTCTGCACCCTCACACCCCCTGCTAACCAAATATACCATCTCCGAGACCACACTACATCGAGGAAAATGAGACATTTCCTGTTCTGAGCAGCACAATGATCTCCATTCAGAATGTTCAAATTTTCAAAACTTCGATCATCTGATCCGCAGCCATATGCTGTTCAAAGTTTTGAATCTTTGATCATCTGAAGGGGACCCCAGGGAGCAAGAGTTTGAGTAAGTATGTCTTCAGTGAATAACAAGTATTTTTCCTTATGTTGTGTTTAAGAATGCATTTTGATAGAATGAAGGATAACTGGGCAATGACCATAGTAATACATGCCAAACACCTGTTTATATTGCGCATCTCAAAGAAACTCATTTACGCAAACCATGGCAAAGTGTTAGTGCATATGAGATTCACATTTCATTAATATAACTTGAACTTGAAAAGTACCCATGCATATATGCTATGGGAAAAATAGCTGACAGATACTATGCTGTTCCAACCAGTGCTTCATGCCCATGCCCAAATAGCTGACGCACACACACTTTGAGATAAGTATTTATACAACTTCACAGACCCTCCTGGGAAAGGCTGACACAGATTCTCCAGCTGTGCCCCTTTACCCAGACTATACAGTTTTAATTACTGCCACCACCAGCTAATATTTATCAGCTACCCAAAGACCATTAAAAGAGTGTCCAATTATTACTGTGCAATATTATTATCCAATGGAAAGTGTGACTAAACAGTCTAAGGCTTATTAGAGTGGCCTTGTACAATAAGCTCTATAAATATGCAATGTACTCTAGAGTTTAACTTATCTCTACACAAATGCGCCACAGGTAAAAGGTTTTACAATATTTAATTATATTATTTTAATAATAAATAATTAAAACACAAGACAATACTACTACACCACAATGTATTCCAGAGTTCAGAGATCACACCGAAACTTAAAACAATACAGTAGGAAAGTTCTGATATAACAGAAAAACACTTAATCTAAACTTTATAGTCCTAGCTATTTCTACAAGAAAACATACTTCTAAAGTAACTTACTTACATAGAGCAAGGCAGTGCTGAGTTGAAAATCAAGACAAAAATGCTTAATAATCTCTGTTTCTCACTGTTAATATTGAAACTGCAGTTCTGATAAAACATTACATCATTTGTTTAAACTTTCTGGTTCCCAGGCCCACCGAAACTGCATTTACATTATTTTACACTTAGAGCAATAAAGGACATTCCGCATGTAAATTCTGGTCATTAACTGTAGCCTTAAAACAATAGGCAGGATGCTTACTCCAGACTCATCGACTCCAAATTCTAACTTCAAAGGACATGCAAAACATAATTTTAATTTCAAAGAACATTTGAAATGCTTGGCTTAGTTTTTCTTACAGCAGATGGCAATGTTGCTTCAATCTTGAAGTTTTCATTTTACAGTGTTTTCTTTCATTTAAGAAACAAGTCTGTATTTTATATTTATATTTATAAATGCCAGAATTATGTATCAAATTCTATTTGACTAGGCTGGCAGCCTTCACCCATCTCTGCCAGTCTTCACCACCCCCCACCCCCCGCTGGAGAACTTAAGCTAGTTTTTCAAGTGCCCCTTGAGAAACGCTGCTTGAAAGGGCAAGGTCTATCTGAGTGTACCTCACCCCATTCCCTGTCTTGAAGGCATATCTGCACTGGGATTGCTAATCCCACTGTGGTACTGCACTGACATATCATATGCTTGCAACCCCAGGCTCCATCTTAGCAACTTGGCATTTTGCTGATTGGCTCTGTTTAACCATGTTAGAGGGTTGTGATCTGTCATAACAGTGAATTTTCTTCCATACAGATAAGGCTGAAGTTTCTGCAGTGCTCACACTATGGCTAGACATCCCTTTTCTACAGATGCAATGCATTCATCCCTGGGTTGGATCCTATGACTGAGATAAACCACTGGGTGCTCTTCTCCCTCTGAAGAAATCAGGCTAAGTACAACCCCCACCCCATGGTTTGAAGCATCCGTCTGCACAACAAATTATTTCCTGTAATCTGGACAGGCTAACACAGGGGGTCCTCCCAAAGCTTCTTTAAGCTTCTGGATTGCCTGCTCACATGCTGGGGTCCACACTACCTTATCTGGCCTGTTCTTCCTTGTCAGGTCTGTAAGGGGAACAGCTATGGTACTATAACTAGGGATGAACTTTCTCTAGTACCCTGCTGTCCCTAAGAATGCCCTCACCTGCTTTTTAGTAATAGGTACAGGCCATTCCTGAATGGCTTCCACTTTAACAGGTTCTGGCCTTATCTTACCACTCCCCACTCTATGTCCTAGGTAGGAGACCTCTGCCATACCCATCTGACGTTTGCTCGATTTAATGGTCAACCCTGCTTTCTGTAGTCTGCCCAGCACCTCCCTGACATGCTGAAGGTGTTCTGGCCAGGAATGGCTGTAGATGGCAATATCTTCTAGGTAAGCAAGGGCAAACCCTCCTGCTCCTGCTAGGATATGATCTACCAGCCTCTGAAAAGTTGCTGGGGCATTCTTCATCCCAAAGGGCATCTTTGTGAACTCATACAAGCCAAAAGGAGTCACAAAGGTGGACTTCTCTCTAGCACTGGGAGTAAAGGGCACCTGCCAGTAAACCTTGGTAAGATCAATGGTTGTAAGATACTTAGCCCCAGCCAGCTGCTCTAGGGCCTCATTTGTCCTAGACATGGGGTAAGCATCCGACTCTGTATGGCTATTTAATTTCCTGTAATCCACACAGAACCTGGCACTGCCATTCGTCTTTGCCACCAGCACCACTGTGGAGGCCCAGGGACTGTTGGACTCTTGAATTACCCCTAGTTCCAACATCTCCTGTACCTCTTCCCTCAAAGTCTATCTGACTCTCTCAGGCAGACTCTGAGGGGCCTGCCTAATAGGCCTTTGCAGTCCTGTATCCACCTGGCACTGCACCAGGTGGGTGCACCCTGGTTTCCCAGTGAACATGTCACCAAATTCCTGCAACACTGCTCAGATTTCTTGAGCCTGGGTAGGAGATAGCTGCTGGGATATTGCTACCCCTTCCACTGAGGTGTCAGCCCAAGCTTCACTGAGGAGATTAGTCCCCAGCTCTCCCTCAGACTCCTCCTGCAATCCACTGCAAATGCTCAGCACAAGGGCTCCCCTATCATGGTAAGGTTTCATCATGTTAACATGGTGCAATTTGTGCCCCTGCTGTCTGCCTAGCAGTTCCATCATGTAGTTAACATCACTTACCTTTCTTACCACTCTGTAGGGTCCCCCCCAAGCTGCTTGCAGCTTGTTGTGTCTGACAGGAATGAGAACTATTACCTGCTGCCCTAGAGCATACTCTCTAGCTTGAGCATTCCTGTCATACCGCACCTTTTTCTGTTGTTGGGCTTCTGCCAGGTTCTCCTGGGCCAAGCCCATGAGTTCCCTGAGCCTTGTCCTGAAGTTTAGGACATATGCCACAACAGGCTCCTTGTGAGTCCAGTACTCACCTTTCCACTCATCTGAAATTAAATCTAGAGGTCCCCTCACCCTATGCCCATACAGCAACTCAAAGGGTGAGAAACATGTGAATTGCTGGGGAACCTCTCTGTAAGCAAACAACAGATGGGGCAAATATTTGTTTCATTCCCTCTTAAAATGATCTGCAAATGCCCGTAGTATGGACTTTATTGACAAGTTTAACCTCTCAACAAGACCATTAGTCTGGGGATGGTAGTACATGGTCTTCATGTGCTTCATCCTACAGGACTTCCACAGACAAGCCAGCACGCCTGACATGAAATTGGCACCTCGGTCAGTCAGTATTTCTTTTGGGAAATCTGCCCTGCTGAAAATCTCTAACAAAGCATTTGCCACCTTCTCTGCCTCAATGGAGGACAAAGCCACTGCCTCAGGGTATCGTGTAGCATAATCCACTACCACTAGGATATATTTTTTTCCCTGTGGAACTTCAGGTACTCAGAGGACCCACAATATCCATAGCTACCCACTGAAATGGCTCCTCAATCACAGGCAAAGGCATCAAAGGAGCTGTCACCTTGTCTCCTGCCTTGCCTACCTTTTGGCACTGCTCACAGGTCCTGCAGTACCCTGTTGCATCTCTGGAAATTCCAGGCCAATAGAAGTTCTGCATAATATGTCTTTGTACATTTTATGCCGATATGACCTGCAAAGGGAATATCATGGGCTATGGCTAGAAGTGTCAGATGGTAGGCTCTAGGCACTAGCAACTGCTGTACTCTCTCACCTTCTAGCCCTCCCTCAGGGGTCCACTCTCTGTATAGTAACCCTTTGTCCCAATATACAGATTCATCCTTTCCCTGAGAATCAGATGCCTCCCTAGTTACCTGTCTCAGGCCTTGCAATGTACAGTCTGAGAGCTGAGCCTGTCTCAATTCTCTCCTTGTAACCCTTCCCAGATCCCCTTCCACAGAAAATCTGGCATCCTCTGACAGTGGTGCCTCACTGTCAACCTGGGTACTGCTTTTCACCTCTACCTTTGCAGTCACTCTGTACAAGGGAACATCAGTACCCACAAACAGCTGTGGCTCACATTCAGTCTCACTGCTACAAAGTAGCTCCCTTCCTGAAGTAACCACCTCAGCAGTCCTGGCTGCAAGTATGCAGTCTGTCTGGGTCTCCCCCAGGCTACCAGACCCACATACTTGTCTCCTAGCCTCACTGCGTGTAACTTCATAAGTACATGGTACTGCCTCATCCAAATCCTTCCCTCTCAAGACATCTGTAGGATAGTAGTTCCACACACCTGTTGTCTCAAGACAACCTATGTTTGGCATTTTGTCTTTCACACTTACTGGCTCCCTCACCTTTGGTTCCTCACCTTGCATATGTGGTCACCTGTATGCCACATGGCCCCACTGGTTGCATTCAAAACATTTAACCCTAGCTCCTGGATGTGTACACGGATTAGTGGCTTTCCCTGCTAGTGGCAGATTCTGCTGTGGCAGTCTGTGCTGCTCACCATGGTTTCCTTTAAACCCATGAGCAGTACTGGGGGTCCCCTTCCTGTGCAGGGCTGCCCTGCTTGCTAGGTATAGTTCTCCCTTTTTCCCCAACTCATCTGAAGTAGCACATTGTCTATCAGCTAACCAGATCCTCATATCTTCAGGCAAAGTGATAAGGGCTTGCTCCCTCACCAAAAGGTCTGCCAGCCCTTCAAAAGTGGTGATTCGACATTACTCACCCAGCTATGGAAATAAGGGCTCAGTTCAGCAACATATTGACACACATTTTCATCTGCCTTGCGTCTATGCTCATGAAACGTTTTCCTATACATTTCAGGTGTTAGCTTAAAACATTCTATAACACATTTTTACAGCAGCATAATCAAAACAGACATAGGCATTTTTGATAAAAACGTTACAGCTTTCCCATGGAGTAAGGGCGTCAGGAACCATACCCAGAGCCTTTGGTCAACACTATACTGTTTGTATACCCTCTCAAACATTTGAATAAAACTATCAAAATTATCCCCAATTTAAATTGTGGGAGAAATTTACTGACCTGTTCTGCTTCTGGGGTCCAGTTACTCCCTTCCCCATTACCTCCATGACTCTGGCAAAGAGTCAGCATTTCCCTCTCATGCCTCCTCTCACGCTCTTTTTCTTCGGCTTGTATCTCCAAACACCTGGCCTCCAACTCAAGTCTCTTTAGCTCCAGCTGGATTTTTAAGTCCACTGCAGAATGGTTGAGCTGCCCTTTCTCTGAGGATATTGTATCTCCACTGCCAGTCTGATTGTCCTTCACAGAAAGGTTGAGCTTTCCATTCTCCGACGATATTGTATCTCCACTGCCAGTCTGATTGTCCTCCTGGATGCTGTTTTCTGATGCAGCTGTAACCAAGGCTGCAATCAGGTCTGCCTTAGTCAAGTTTCCATGCACCAGTCCCCTAGCCTGGAACATCTCCACCTGCTGGCTCCTTGTCAGCTTTCCATACTCCTCTGCTGACATGCTGCCTGCTCACCCTGACTAACTAAGCTACCAAAAGAAATAAAACAATTGTGATCTAAACTCTGAGTATTCACTGTGTGGCTGTTTTAGGGTACAAAACACATTCAGAGATCACTGCACATAAGCTACTAGCTTCAGGAACATTCCAAAGTCCAACTGGGGACATGTTGAGGGTCTCACAGGCATCTGCTTCCAGATTACTCCACTAGTTCCTGGATGCCATGCATATCAGCACATTTCTTTTCCCCTCACCCCTGAGGTGAGGGCCAGCAATATGCAGTACTTCTACCATGTAGCACATTACCCTGATGTACTAGGTGCCATGGATTGCACCCATGAACACATCAAGTCATCACATGGTGAGGAGAGTAGAATCTACGTCAACCCCAAGGGGTACCACTCCATCAACTGCCAGGTCATGTGCAATGCCCAGGGGATTATCATGAATGTGTGTGTGTGTGTGTGTGTGTGTGTGTGTGTGTGTGTGTGTGTGTGTGTGTGTGTGGGTGTGTGCTGGCAGACCTGGCAGTTATCATGACTCTCATATCTGGCATGCATCATAGCTGCACCAGATGCTTGCCAAGGGGGTCATCCCACATGGCCATTTACTGGGGAATGCTGGTTGCGCACTGGAACTGTGGATGATGACATTCATCAGAAAAGCACACACACACCCACTGAAGAATGCAATAATGTGGCACACGAACAAGCTGGGAACATCATACAGCATGTGTTTGGGCTGCTGAAGTCACAGTTTCAGTGCCTCAATATATCTGGTGGAGCTGTGCAATACTCTCCAGGCACATGTGCAAATATGTTCACAGTATGTGCCATGCTGCACAATCTGATCCTGCGGAAAGAGCTGAAGCAGGATCAGCAAAGGGAAGAGATACACAGCCCCCCACCAGTGCCTATGTCACCACAGCCACAGTCACAGGAGGACTCAGAGGAGGAACCCCCTGATGGGGTCCCTGTAGGCAGATGTAGGCATGCCCAGTACACCCTGGCT
>NC_056726.1:1068466232-1068613732 GCF_019279795.1 Protopterus annectens | reverse complement strand
GCAACTGATGTGCTACCTAGCAGGTACATAGTTCTAACTGATGGAACTGATACTACATAAAAGTTTGGTCAGGGATAAACAAACTTCTTCAGCCAGGTCACTCTACTACTCCAGCCCCAGCAGGTTTCAACCATAATAACTCCAACCAGATCCCCGATGCCTTTAATAACTACTTTACAGAAGCCATTCAAACCCTAGCCAATTCTTTACCTCCTTTTACTGCTTCCCCACTAAATACCTCCAAGACTTCATCTCCTACCTTTCAAATACAACCGGTACCAGCATCTCTCATCTGTAAGCTATTTCAAAAACTGAAACCTTGCACTCCTTCTGCTGACCGTCTACCATCTGAATACCTACAAATTGCCGCAAAAGCCATTGACTATACTATCTCTATCCTTATTAACAGAACTATCTCAGAAGGCAAAATCCCTACCATATGGAAAGTATCCCACATCATCCCACTACACAAAGGTGGATCTTCTATTGAGCTTTCTAACTCTTGTCCTATTGCCCTACTCTCCCCATTAGCTAAGATAATGGAAAAGTGTATTCACAAACAACTACTTAACCACCTACTACAAAATAACCTACTAGCAAACTGCCAACATGGCTTCAGACCATTCCATAGCACAATGACTGCCCTCTTATCCTTTGCCGACTCTATAAATAAAAATCGGAACAATAACTCTTTTTCCTCTGTACTATTTATTGACCTGTCAAAAGCCTTTGATATGGTTAACCATAACATACTTCTAGACAAATTAAATGCCCATTCTCTTGATCCACAAGCATTACAATGGTTTAGATCTTATCTGGAAAATAGACAGCAAGCAGTACTTTGGGATAACAATCTGTCTTCATTGCTTCCAGTAAATATTCCAGTACCCCAAGGCTCTATCTTAGGTCGCCTTCTTTTTTCCTTATTTATTAACAATGTACACATGAATATACCTCAAGCCACCTGCATTCAATATGCAGATGACTCCACCTTAATCTGTATAGCTAAGAATATAACCTCTCTCCAATCCCTTACCCAAACTGTTTTTCATAATGTTGAAAACTGGTTTCTACAACACTGCCTCCTCCTAAATCCTAAAAAAACAAAACTACTGCTTTTCACTCCAACTCATAAATCACCTAATCCATTCTTCTCTGTAACCTCCAACAATGCTACCAACATAACCCCAGATATTACAACCCACCTACTAGGTGTAACAATTGATAATTGTCTCAACTATGATGCTCATATCAACTCCACCATAAAGTCTGTTAACAAAAAACTTGGTACCCTCTATAGAATAAAAACCTTCCTTACCACCTCTGCCAGGAAAACTATTGCCCAGACCCACATCATTTCTAACATTTTCTATGCCTCTGCTATATATACTAACCTATCCAAAAACAACCTCTCCAAACTTTCCACTGGTTATAATAGTATAGCTAGATTCATTACATTCTCCCCCTTTAAAACTCACCACTGCCTCAACCTCAAACAACTTGAATGGCTAGAACTGCAGAACCATATACTCTGTCAACAATTACTTATCACTCAAAAGATCCTATACCACCCCAACACCCCTATCCTCACTAATCTGATTACACCATATAAAAATCTAGCTACACTATGCTCTAATAAGCTCCTAGTTTCCTCGATTAAATCTAACAACAAAACTGGTGACTCACTTTTCTCGAACGCAGCAGGTAAAAACTGGAATCAGCTTCTTTCTGAATTATCAACCCTTGCTTCTACTTTATTTAAAAAACATCTTAAAGAACATCTTAAAACTCATTGGCTTTGTCCATGTGCTAACACAGACTGATATATTTTTCCCCTTCCTGCTCTTACCCCGTTCCCTACTCCTCTAACCTATGCCTCCAGATCTAGTTACGACTCTTTTCCTCTCAGTAACAGAATAAAATGTAATGGCTTTTCTCTCGTAATTGGGTTTTACTCATACCTTCTATTGTATTTAGTATAATTGTTTTTTAGCAACATTTTTTAATATAATTTTTATAGTTCTAAGTTTATTATTATAATTTTTCTTTTGACCAGTGCTGCCTCTGTATTGTGATTTTTCATGTCTTTTTATATTGTTAACTTTGTCACTGTTCATGCTTGGAGCTTTTCTCCCCGGGCCTCTACTGAAAATGGACATATATCCAGTTAGACTAGCCCGGTCAACAAATGTAAAATAAATAAATAAATAAATAAATACATATTTGATGGAGTTTATGGCCATGTCTATGTCAACAGGCATTTTATGCAATACCATGTTTCAAGGTACTGGCATACCACAGAGACTCTATGAGTGTCCACAATTTGCAGCCATCAGGCAACACTGTTAGCCACAGTCAGTCAATAGTTGCATTTATTGTGGTTGAATGGAGTCCAAGCAGTAGAGGACCCAGGATTGCACCCTGTTGAGCACTGCTGCTGACAGCTCAGTTATTAGAAATGGATGTCCCTATGTTGTGCATGTATGCCGGCAATGGGCCACTAAGTGAGTCCTACTATGACAATATTGTGGATGTCTACATGGTTGCTTTGTAAATGTTGCCTAATTGGAGGATATGGTCAGATGGTTTGGCTGAGTCTAGGGGTTTGTATGCCCTGATGCACTGTCACCCAGGTCCATGGTGACTGCCTCGGAAATGTACAACACATGTAATAGTCATGCACCTCCTGTCACACATCCAAACTGTGTACAGTCAACTATATGTAGAATACGTAATGTGTGCTGATCAGCTCCATAATGATCGCCCCTACTGGCATACAGATATGAATACTGAGACAAAGAGGTGTATAGTTATATGAGTCAGTGGATGTAACACCTCTGTGTAAGGGTATAACAGTTGATTTTGTCCACACAGTTGGTGTGCAGCCAGTAGTGTTGTTATGATTTCAAGGGTGTCCCAATGGTGTTAACAATCCTTGTCAGATCACATGTGAGATGCAGCCTGGACTGTTAGCATGTGTAGTAGATGCTGTGTACCTTCCATTGAGATGAAAAAGATGAACTGCTCTATTCATCTGGATGGTATGGGACAAGTTGTAGGAATGCCATTTGTCACATGTGGTGGGGACAAGCGAGTGCATGTGATGCAGACAGTGTGTGTGTACAGGTTACATGTGAGTCCAGACACAGAGCCATCATATGTGGCATCACAATGTATGAGGTCACCTACAATCTATACCTGTCCTTTGAAGTCACACATGTAACTACATTGTGCTTTGTGGGTCTGTTTTGCATGGGTGCCTACTTCTGTCACTTACCATATGTACTCCACATCACAACAACACTATCTGCTTCAGTTAGCTGAGGAGGTACTGCCTCCATGCTGGGAAGGGGCAACTTCATTACAACTGGCACACAGCATTGTCCACCTGTTACTATACAACCTGCTAATGGCACTTGTCCACCAGTCAGGTTTGCTGAGTCATGATGAGCCTGTGTCCCTCCTTTCACATACAGCCAAGTTAATTAAGTTGTAATGCTGCTGACATAATGTCTGGGTGTAGAGCTCTGCATACTTGCTTGTCCCATCTGCAGGGGGAGGTGCGGTCATGCTATGTCAAACATCCCAGAGGAGGCAATACATGGCTGTCTTGACATATATCTCTGTATTGTCTGCAAGAGGGGGTATGTGCTGGTAGTTCTAAGGAGACTGATCTGTATCAAGATTCCATAAGGGAAGACCTCACATTGGGGGTGTTGTACTGGCCACCCATATTTGGTAAACACATGATGCAATATGTTGGTTGCCCATGTAGGGATGCCATGGCACTGCTGCAGGACATTGTAGGTAAGGACTTGGACCATCTTTTGGGCAAGTGAGCTGCAGCATGACTAAGCAACACAGTGCGTACATATTATAAATTCCTAACATGTTTGTCTGTGCTCTGCACAGACACCTTGCATGACTGTCTTCCTGCAACATGCTGGAAGTAACTGCAACACTGACTTGCACAGCGGACACCTAGCATGGAGTGCCATGTGGTGTCTCCAGTTCTTTCAGCCTGGTATGCCATGATGGGAGATAGCATGGTTATGTGCACTGACAATGTCATACAGATAGTGACACTGGACCAGAAACAGTTACATCTGCTCAAGGCCTGATCATGCCTACCAACCATAACCAGTGGAGCCCATTGACTGTTATAGGTTCATAGGTAGGTACTAGGCTATCAGCCCTAGGGCCCATACAAGCATAGCCAAAAAATGTGCCCTGGCTGTCGCCACCCAAGAAAACTATTTTCCTGTGCCCCTGTTGAGCAGAGCCACAGAAGTGATCCCCGGGGTGAATTTCCCATTTCCCATACAATCATCAAGATTTTTCTTGAAGAGTGCTAATGAGGAGCTCTGTTTGACATAGATAGGTAGTCTGTTCCAGAGTATGGGAAGTCTCTGGGACAGGAATCTATCCCTCCAGCATGTTCTGTTTATTGTGGTGACAAGCTTTAGGTCCCTAGAGTGTGTAGCTTGGAGAGATTGGGATTTCTTTAAGTGGAGCATGTCCAACAGCTCTGGGTTTGACATAGCTTTGTATGTTAGGCAGAGATCGCCCCTGAGTAGGCGATATGCGATGGAGTAAAGCTGTAGTTGTTTGAGATGGTCTGCATAGGGCATCTGTCTGAGGCCAGTAATCCTCTTTGTGAGGTATTTCTGTGGTCTTTCCAGTTGCTGTAGATGCCTTGTGAGGTACATATCAAAAGGGGCTTTGTACTCTATAATGGGTCTAATGAGTGATGAGTAGAGGGGATCAATGACCTTTTTTTTTCTGGATGAGAATCTTTTTGTGATGAGGTGAGCCACATAGAAGGATTTTCTGACCACTGTGGCAATGTGATTATCAAAGGAGAGACTAGACAGACTACCAGCTATGTGGTACTTCATGGGTATAGATTTTTTTACCAAAGGGGATGACAATACACTTTTTGGCATTAATCTTCAGGCCATGGCTTTGACACCAGGTATCTGTCTCAGTGAGGCCCTTTTGTAGTTTGTCCACATCATTAGGAGTTTCGATTATGGCTCCTAGTTTGCAGTCATCTGAAAACTTTGTTAGCCAAAGACCTTCTGTGTTGGCCTGCACTTCAGAGAAGTAGATACAAACAGGAGAGGACCCAGGACTGAACCCTGTGGTACTCCACTTGTCACTGGTCTGATGTCGGATTTGGAATCTGCTACTTTCACATTGTGGGTTCTGTCCATGAGCCAGTTGGCAACCCATCTTGTGACATAAGGATTTATACCTAGTTTAGTGAGCTTATCTATAATTCCAGAGAGGGGGGATGGTGTCCAAAGCCTTGGCGAGATCTAGATAAGCTGTGTGAACCATTTTACCCTCATCTATGGCTTTGTTGACTGCTTCAAAGAAGTCAATCAGGTTTAGGAGACATGATCTGCCTTTACAAATCCAAATCGGGTAGGGTCCAGAGTTTGGAGATTACCAATGTCTTTGTTTATGAGTTCCATGATGATATGTTCCATGGCCTTGCAGACCAGGCTCATCAGGCTAATGGGGTGGTAGTTCCCCCGGTCTGCCATGGCTCCCCCTTTGTGGAGTGGGATAACCGTTGTGGTGCACCATTCAGTGGGTACAAAGCCTGAGGTGAGGCTATGATTGAACATGGTACTTAAGTAGGGTGCCAGTTCATTCTGTAGTTCATGTAGAATGCAGCCTGGGATATTGTCAGGTCCCATGGATGCTGTGTTCTTGGCTTTGGAGAGTGTGTTTTTTACCTGTGCAGCCATGATTATAGGAACTTTGCATTCTTCCGGTATAGAGATGGGCCCTCTAGGGGGTAAGAGGGGGAGTAAAGTTAGTACTGAACCTATCTGTTAGGATGTAGGTAATATCAGTTGGTTCTGTATATTTAGTGCCATTGTGCTGTAACTCAGAGCAGATCTGAGTGTTCCCATTTAGATTCTTGACATAGCTATAGAATGCTTTGGGGTTGTCTTTAGAGTCAGTGGCAATTTTGTTTTCGTAACTAGCTTTGGAGGATTTTATGAGGGATCTCAGCTTCTTACTGAGGTTGCCCAGGGAGTTCCTCCAGTCATGGGATTTTACTCTTTTTTGCAACAGTTTCTTTCTTCTGTTGTAGAGTTTGTTTATGGCAGAGGACCACCAGATTGGCTTCCTTTTTATGGAGGATAACATCTTGGATCTATTAGGGATAGCATGATCCATGCACTTGTGTAAGTGCTTATAAAGTGCATTTGTGTAAGATTCGGCAGTCATACCTCTATTGTCTGTCTGCATGGGTGTCATGAAGTTTACCACTTCTGTCTTAAGAAGTGTGAAGTTGGCTTTGGAGAAGTTTTTTTATGATGGTTTCCCTAATTGGGGGTGGGGGTGGGATGTGGATGTCTAGGCTGATTAACTTTTGGTCGGATCTGACCAACAAGGAATTGACCTCTGGTGTGGAACACCGGTTTCCCATGTTGGTAATGACCAGGTCTAGGATATTGCTGCCCATGGTGGGGGTTTGAATAAGTTGATCCAAGGCATTGGGATTTATGAATTCTAGAAAACGTTGAGCAAAAGAGTTGGTACATGAGTAGTTTTCCCAGTTAATGGTGGGGTAGTTGAAATCGCCCATTATTAGGGTGTTGGGTTGTACCCTAATACTTTCCAGTCTATCAAGAAATGAGGAGTGTGAATCCTGGGGCATGGTGGGGGGTCTGTAGCAAGCTACAATTTGGATTGTGGTCTTGCCCAGAGTTAGTTTTACTTGGATAATCTCGGATGCATTATGCTGTGCAACTAGCCTGGAGGTGTGGATATCCTTAATGAATATGGACACGCCTCCGCCTTTAGTGCTTCTTTCTGGGTTAGGTGGCCAAAAGGTGTGGTATGAATTGAAGCCTGGTAATGCAGGGGTGCCCTCTGGAGCTTTGAACCAGGTCTCTGTCACTGCACAGATGTCAATGTTCTCCATTTTAAGGAGTGCCTCGAGTGAGTGCATTTTGAGGTTTAGACTTCTAGCATTGAGTAGCATTACCCTCAGATTTTGCTTGCTTGTACCTGTTACGGCGGTGAATTTGTCATTTGAACCTTGCCTAAAAAGGCACTATAGGGGTGGCAAGAGCCTTAGCCAGTATCCGGAATCCTAAGGGTGACAGGTGCAGGCCATCTCTGGCAAAGCATATGCAATGGATGTTGGACATATCTCTCACTCCACCAACCGTGGTCTGACAAGGTGTATGACAATATTAGGCCAGCAGGCCTTCCTGGAAACTGTATATGTCATGAGCAGAGTGTTATGTCAGGTGGTGGATAGGTAAGTGTCTGACAGTCAGACTCTGAAAAGATAGCATTGGGAGACCTGTGCTGCAATGATGCCTGCCACCAGTGGGGTTCACCATCTTTCATTATTGTCATAGCTCATCTACCTATTTCCTCCTTGCAGTCACAGCCAGTGTCAGTGACCTCTGACTGAGGACAGTAGCAGGTGATTGCATATTGGGAGATGTCACAGTCTCCCACACAGAAGCAACAGTTATCCAAGATGGCGTAACACATAGTCAGGTGTACTTTGAGCCACTGACAAAGAGTAACTGCCAAAGACTGCACAATATTACCCTGCGGGAAATCATCCACCCCTGTAAAATAATGTAGTATCCACACGCTGTACAAAATGCAGCCATTACACATGGGGTTATGGACACAGAGAGTAATTTAGCCTTTGACTCTCACTGTTTGGTAAGATGTAGTGGTGCATTCACTGTTGTTCAACCTACTTTGACAGGTTTTGGATGTAAATCCAGACTGTCACTTCTATACTGAATTTGGCAGTCATCACACCTATCATTGTGTGCAATGGCACCCATGCTATGTGACAACACAGGCGTATCATATGACTGTAGCAGATACACAGGTTCCATGTTACACCAATACACAGTGTAGATAACATGCCTATGGAGTCCATGTCAAGACCGTACATGTGTAGTCCATCTCCTAAATGCTTTGGAGGGGATGTGCATAGCTCCATACAGGGAGATGTCAGATCCTACTGTGTAGCTACTGCATAGCCATGACAGAATTAACACATGTCTCACCTGTTCCATACGCCTAGAACATCACTGTGGTATATATAGTACATGCTGTGAAGACAGGTATGTAACACAGACAGTACACCATACATGAAACAGGCACTCCAAACATGTGTAGCACACATCTGCTGTGACACTACATGTGCAGGTTACAACATGGGATGCAGAACACGACAATCATACCAGTTTTCGCTCAACTGTCTGCACTGGACATGGGATATTTACATATGGGTCATCTCTGTCACCACAGCTTGTAGATGCATGGGTTCCCAAAACCCTGGTGATACTTATAAAGTGTAGTAGACCCGTGTACAGATTAGGGATGCATGAGTACACTGAATGCCGCCATTGTCTGTGATAGCCTGTTATACATATATGAACATATGGTGCCATGCATATATAGTGCTGTACCTTGCTGAAGACATACTTCTGATGTGCTGACATGCCATCCTGTGTTGCTTCATTGCCACTGGGTATCCATAGGTTACCCCCAACAGAATCTTGAAATAGAAACATAAACAGGTTCATGACACAGCTCTCATTGTGTAACTATACAGCCAGTACAACATCATACAACATAAGGTACACATAAGTATGTAGTGTACTCATGACAAATGCCAGCATACAGTATCTGTCATTACTATCTACAAGTGGCATGGCAAAACAATAATACATTACACAGGTATAAGTAAACTAATGTAGTCACCCTGTGCATCAGACACAGGCTCATTTCCCTGCATTGATGGTGAGGATGTCAGGGCTGTGGCACAGGTATCATCACCTGCACAGGGTGTTGTGTGGGGGTGCAGGAGGCCTAGACTGACCCAATAAGTTGACAGCATGTGTGTGAATCAGGAAGGGAAGTGAGTAAGATGGACCATGGAAAGGAGATCTGTGTGTCTGTAAGTGACCTGTATTTGACAGTGGTGTGTGAGTGTGTTCATGTACACAGTCAAGCTCAGTGCTAGACTGACATGTTTGCATGCTGGACAGCTTTGGACCATGAATGGTAGAGTTGACAGTTCAATGTCCCTGGCCCTGAACATGGGAACTGGTTCTGCCAGAAATTGCACTGTCACCTCCAGGCCCAAGGTCAGATGTAGTGCTAGTACCTGACAGTGACTGCTGTCTGCTGGGACTTTGTCCCTGACGTGGCAGCCCAAGACCACAACCCCATGGCCTGCTATGTCATGGTGTGGACACCACACCTTCCTCTGTAGCACTGGATGTACTGCCACTATGGAAGTGTGATTGTGCACAGCCGCATAGATTCTCAGCAACTGGGGTTGCTGACCTACGCCCATGAGTCCAATGCTCAACTCCTACCACATGTTCCAGAACAGACAATGTGCAGTCCAAGACAGACACAGTCTCAGCCCACCTTCTGTCCACTACATCAGTGAACTGATCCAGGGTGTCCCCACTGTGGTGGAGGCAGTTATGATTGTCAGATTATGCTGCATCCATAACCATAAGCATACATCTGCTGTTCCATTCAGAATGTGCCTGTGCCTCCATGATGGCCAGAAACATGCACTGACTGACCCGTGATGCGACACCTGCAATAGGTGCTGGACAGACAGCAAGCCTCCTACAAGCATGCCTGTCAATCTGCCTGTGTGGAACCTCGCCAACCCTCTGGCTATGGCCAGTGTCTACACTTACAAGAGCCATAGTTTTCACAATTTCCTGTTCAATGTCCCCACCCTCTGACTGTCCAATATTTGTGGCCTCTGGGGACTGGGTATGTGTTTGCATACTGACTGTGTGCAGTGACAATGGAGGCAGAAGAAGGATGTCTACCTCTGGGACAGATTCAGCCCCCAACCCACCCCCACCACCACCACCTGTGCTGCACTGTGGATGCCATCACCATGACACTCTGAGGAGACACTGACATCAGGTTGTGTAGGGGACAGAGACCAAACCCCATGGTCATCTGTGATAAGAAAGAAAAAAGCAGTACATTAATACCTGTATTATTTTTTACAAAAAAACCTCAGACCTCATAATAACAATAACCCGCAAGTGGATTAGTGGTCAAACATTTGCTTCTCTGATTTTGTCCATATTAAACTTCCTCAGACC
This sequence comes from Protopterus annectens, assembly GCF_019279795.1. NCBI lineage: Eukaryota > Metazoa > Chordata > Ceratodontiformes > Protopteridae > Protopterus > Protopterus annectens. The sequence continues at coordinate 1,068,603,581 of NC_056726.1, read as the reverse complement.
AAAATACACATTCAAGACAGGACCTTTATAACATTCACATCAAGTGAATCAGGTAAAACATGACCAGTAAAATGTACCTTGTAATTAAGCAATATGATACTATACTCGATAAAAGAACACATAAAAACCCAGTACACCTATCATAACAAATATATTGATATACGTTTCACTGCCTAATTTAATGTCCTTTCATCTTCTGTTTTCTAAAAGACATTTTAGACTAAATGCCTCATTTACACCAGAGGAAACATCCTTTCCTAACTGCATCTGCCAAAGTGTATCTATTTGTTCTACTACATTACTACCACAAAGGTGGCAACAATAATAACATAACTAACTTCTGTCCTATCACCATCCTATCCCCCATCTCTAAACTCCTGGAAAAGTGTATCCACCTACAACTCTTACCATAGCTCATAGATAATAATCTACTTACTCCCACACAACATGGCTTTAGACCTGGTCACAGCACTATGACTGCCCTTCTCTCCTTCCTGGAAACTGTGAATAAAGCACGAGACTCAGGCCACATTGTCTCAACCCTTTTGCTAGACCTCTCCAAGGCCTTCAACACTATCTCCCACAATCTACTCCTAACTAAACTCTCTAAGCTTAACCTGTCACCTTCCTTTCTGAATTGGTTCACTAGCTACTTATCTAATAGATGCTAAGCTGTAAAATGGAAAAAAGCCACCTCCCCATTCCGTAATACCCCAACTGGAGTCCCTCAAGGATCCATACTAGGCCCCCTTCTTTTCAATATATTCATAAATGACTTCCATAACTCAATCCCCTTAACTAACATCAGCCAATATGCCGATGATTCAACTATTATCTGTTCTGCTACCTCTATAGCTACCCTTCTAAAGCTCACACAAGATGCATTCTTAACCACCGAACTATGGATGAAAAAAAATCACCTCACACTAAATGCATCTAAAACCAAACTAATGCTATTCACCCCATCAAAAGCCACCTTTTATAATATAAGTACATTCCCTATCACTAGTCATAGTAATACACCCATCGAACTCGTTTCAGATACCAAATTATTAGGTGTCCAAATTGATAGTCAGCTCAAGTTCTGCTCCCATCTTCAACTTAATATCAAAAAACCCATAAAAAACTAGGTATGCTCTACTGAGAAAATCGCTGTTTAACACCCTCCACTAAAATCACCCTCTCTACCACATTTCTCATCCCCTCCCTCCTCTATGGTGCCCCACTCCTAACTAACCTACAATCTTCACTCAAATCACAACTCTCCTCTTGCTATAACAAAATTGCCAAGTTTGCTACTGGCCATAAGTCCACTTCACGCCATTGCTCATCTTTCCACAAACTAAAATGGTTGGAACTCACCAATCATCTTACCTATACTCAACTTACTGTTGCCCACAAGCTAATTTTCTACCCTTCCCTCTGTCCCTCCCTTTCCTCTACCTTCAAAATGCACCTCCCTGATAGACTACTTAGATCTAACAACCAAAACCTAATAGAACTGTATAAACCATCTCGTCCCCCAGGAAAAAATCTCCTATCCTATAGTCTAGCTCGTCTCTGGAACTCCCTACCACCACCCATCCGCACCACCTCAAACATCCGTTCTTTCAAAAAATCTCTTCACTCACATCTATTTTCCCAGTGGGAATGCTCTTGCTATCACCCCATATAATCTCCTCTCCTCTCCTCTCTTCTTTTCTCCTCCTATCTCATACATCCTGATGTCACTTGTTTAAGCCTTGATACCGATTGCATAATATGCACCATGAATGCACGTCTTAGTGTAACATACCATATATGTAAAGTCACCTCTGTTATCATATTGTAAATTTTATTCTCTCTTTTGATTGTATATTAATCACTATTCTGTTGTATTTGTAATTGTTTTTACTAGGCTTTTGTAACTTTAACAATTTGTAACAAGATATTTCACTGTACATTTTTGTTTGGAGCTTTTCTCCCCAGGACTCCATTGAAAACGGGTTCTTTGTGACCCAATGAACTATCCCGGTAAACCAACTGCAAATAAATAAATAAATAAATAAATTACTGTGATTACCCCTTTAAGATCCATATGTACCTGTCCCAGAGTGGGAAATAGACCAATTCTATCCTGTTTACACACAAAATTATGTTTAAATAGGGCTTTATTCTGGCCCTTAACTTTACTAGTATATAAATGTTCCTTAGCAAAAGATTGTCATACTTACCAGGAGCAGGACCATGGCCTGGGCCAATACTTGACAGACCTGTGAAAAGTTGAGGGTAAGATGATGTCAGTACCAATGCATGTTGCAGGACAGCAAGTTAATACATCCATATCTCTCACACAGTAGCTACTGTGTTACTTGTAGTATTGGTCACGTTCTGAATATGAGACTACAACTGAGGCAAAACCCTACCCCCAAGGATAAAGACCTGATACCCATGTAAATGTATGTACAGCCTTGTACACTGACTGCTACAGTATTACAATACTATCAAAGTAAGCTTATCTGAACTCTCTTCTGCTGTGGAAACTGTGGGACCCATCTCCACAATGTAGGGTCTGATGGATGCCTGGGAGCTGTCTTGTGTGCTGAGGTTCTCCAGGAATTCCTCAGTGGTCAAGAGAGGTTGTTCCACTGCAGGGCCTCCACCTTCAGAGAAGGGTGTGTGGTGTCTCTGATGCATGAGTCATGAAAGTAAGCAAAAGGGAATACATTACAGGATCACATATGTGGAAGTGCACTATGTAGAGAGACAGCAAGGGCAAAATGGCTGGCACTATCCACTGCTTGCTCACACATGTCATATTCCACAGTGTGCAAACATACTAATTATGTGGATCCACATGAGACAGTAGCAATAGTCAGGTATTCCCATGTGTGCCATGACAGATACTGCTCTATGATCATACACCCAACATTTGGGTCTACTGTGGTGTGTCCCCTACAGGCAACCCACCCAATAATACATCATAGGTACAGTGCCATACAATTAGCAGTGTGCGATTACAACCACTATAAAGGCACAGTCTGATGAGACCAGTGTGCCACAATGGCAACAGACAATGCACCCTTGATGTGTTGTATGTTTTGTGTAGGTGTAAGACAGAGGGCTGCCACCATTTCAAATGGCCAAAGTGGGATCTGCTTTGTAGAAATGTGAGATTCTGCAGGACAAAACATACCCATGGCCACTGCCAAGGACTGAGCTTCAATTGTTTGTGCCATTGTAAAAGTTTATTCTTGTAGCATTTGAGTTGCTTATGTTATTTCATGTAACATTTAAATGTTTCAGATGGTAACCCTAGTAAAACAGCAGGAGATTAATGACATGTCATTATCATAATTCTACGACAGGCTTAATGCTGTAATCCCTCTTCCCCATATGTCTGTTCGCTCACCTGCATCCTGTTGTACACAAAATGAGTTACATACCTGATGGAGTTCAGTACTCCTCTGTTAATATGTGGTGATAGTAAAGTTTTCAGAAAGGCATGCACTGTGCGAGGAAAGTCTCATACAGAATGGTTCCCCATAGCCAGCTGCTTGCCTTTTAATCATGCTTCTCATCAGCAGGTGATTGCCCCTAAATCAATCTGTGGGTCTCAAATGCTAATTGCAGCTAAAACAGCTGATTTGCACTATCATCAGCCAATGACATGCAACCACTGTATAATATATAAGGCCTTCATGTAGATTACAGACCCTTTCTGATGTGTTGTGCTGGACATCACTGGTTAGAGGAGACTACATCACCGCAGAGGGTAGGTCTGTAGCAGAAACCTTACCATAGAAATGTGTGTGCTACAGGCTGCAGGTAATACACATAAGCAGAGAGTTTGAGCAGAGCCAGAGTAGGGCTACCCTTTCCACACCAAATAAGGTATGTGTTTTAGGTAAGTATGTCATGCAACGATATTACTAACAGAGTACTAGACAGCATGTTTGGTGTGTCCTTGGATAACATGGCATTTAAATATGATGTTATCTCCACCATATGGGGAACTGCCAGGCCATGTATTACAGTCTGGTAGTAAATTGCAGCATGTATCAGGGCAGGCCTTGTTACAAGCAGGGGCTTCCAACGTGTATGGTAGCTGTGCACCTGTGATAATCTGTACAGTGACTTTGGAGTCATTGTGTGGTGCACTCTGATATAAATGTCCCTTATTTGCAGTACCTGCATTGACAGTCTGTGTGGATGCATACTAATGCATGACATGACACTTTATGCACATATAGCTTTGCTATAGGGAAATGTGAACTGTGTACCTACCTGCAGGCCTGTGACCTCCATCAGTGAAAAGCAGACATGTCATTTGAAATGCATTATGTGGAATAAGAGAGCATGATTCATTCATTAAATGCTGCCTTCACAATACTGTATATTCACTTGTACACACCAATGGATTTGAACCCAGGATTGTATGTGACAAAATGTACTGCTGGCAAGGCAATTAACAGGCTGAGCTACAGAGTCACTGCTACAAGAGGTGTATTTACAAAATATGTTTGTACACATACAGGCTGTAACACATTTTCTACATCCCTCAGTATGTGCCTGGCTTTATGTGGATGTTTGTATGTATGTATGCACCAGGGTCCCAGATGAACATGCATTTTGCTAATAATGCCTTAGTAGATGTCATTCTACATGTTGCTAGTGAAGGGCACATTTAACTGCTATCACATGGCTCATTTACATGCAATATTATGTGTTTGGCTTTCTAGTGGTGTACTATTGCACTAGTGTCCAAGTTACACTGCCATTTGCATGGCACACAGCTCCTCTGAATCACGCTTAATGAGTGTAACTGGCAATTACTATATTTTCTTTAAACCACCTCTTTTAATTAAGAGTTGTGTGGCATGACAGGTTAATGCAGTGGTCAACAGATGTGATAGTCTTGGCTTCAGAATATGGGATAGATGTTTATTTTGTAAGTGTGTATCAGAAGTTTATAACACATATAATCAATATATCCCTATTTAGCTGATCTTAGGGAAGCCGCATGGCAAAGAAAAATGGTGAGATAGGAAAATGGTGAAATGGGGTGCAAGCGAGGGGAACATAGTGATAGTGAGGTAGGGATGTGCAGGAAGAGTGTAGGAAAAAACATAGCTATCCATTTCTTGTGAGAAACAATTGTGTACATTGCCAAAATTTGTACATGACTTTGGACTCTCAACCCCAGATATAGGGGTAAGGACAATGGGTCTACCTGAGATTACCAAAACTCTCAGAACACCGACACAGTAAACATTGAGCTGAAAAGATCAATGTGCCAGATGACTGACACATCAGAATGCCGACTTCCGAATGGTTGACGGTCCAACTTGAGCAGAACAGGAAATCCACTTTTGTGGATGTAGTGTGATCTCGGAGTTGGTATATTTACATTATGGGGGGGATGGTGGGTGAGGCACCCCATGGGGAGTGCAGTGAAATGTGAAGGTAAGTGTTTAAAGTTTTTTATTTGTAGTGTAAGTGTTGAATTAGCGGTAAGGGTTTAGTTTAGTGTAGGTGGTGGGCAGGGTGTGAGTGAGGGGTACTAGGTACTGTTATGTTGAGTGTTGTGTTTTTTGTTTTGTATGTTATTTGTGTGCATTGTGTGTATGTTTTATGGAGGTGTGTCGGGGTTTTGAAGTGTTGGTATTGTGTGTGTCGGGTATGTGCAGTTTCAGTGTTGTGAAGTGTTAGTTATGTGGAATGTCGGGTAAGTGAAGTAGATCCAAGGACAACATAACTGCATTGTCAAGTCAATTGGAACAAATTACATGTGGCCAGTGGAAATGTGTACAAAATGGAGAGCTATGTATGGGACGATACTTTTTTTTTTTGTGACAAGCACCCTTTTTGTTAAGGAGAGAATGGAATGTTGGAGAAGGGATATAGGTGCATGTGGGGGAAGTAAGTTGGATAGGTGAGGATGCAATTACAGACAGATAAGACAGATAAGACAGCAGACAGCGGTGGTGTGTGACAAATGAGGGGGGTGAACACCTTAGATAGGGTGGGTGTTGTGGAATCCAAGTCCCATGGGCCTCCAGAAGGCAGCAGTGTGACTCACATACCCACCCATTAGACTGTCGGCACTGCTCCACATTGCTCCAAAGGTGGGAGTGCATGAGGCTGGGCATCAGGGCGAGCCTGCTGCACCAGGTCAGCCAGCATACACTCAGTCTGTCACAGGTGATGGTTCAAGCCTGGGTAGACAATCCTATGCACCAGGACTGGCAGCTCTTAATGGGTGACAACACCCCCTCCACCATTGCTCCCAGAGGAGGGCCAGCCCCGTCCCTTGAAGTGGTACTACCCAATGCCATAGGTATTGCAGGGGTAGCAGAGGGGGTCACCACCACTCTGGGTCCCAGATGTGGTGGTCAATTCTGATCATTAACTGTAGCCTTAAAACAATAGGCAGGATGCTTACTCCAGACTCATCGACTCCAAATTCTAACTTCAAAGGGCATACAAAACATAATTTTAATTTCAAAGAACATTTGAAATGCTTGGCTTATTTTTCCTTACAGCAGATGGCAATGTTGCTACAATCTTGAAGTTCACATTTTACAGTGTTTTCTTTCATTTAAGAAACAAGCTTGTATTTTATATTTATATTTACAAATACCAGAATTATGTATCAAATTCTATTTGACTAGGCTGGCAGCCTTCACCCATCTCTACCAGTCTTCACACTTTGTAGGCAGTCCATGTTGGCACACACAGTCCTGGCTTCAACTCCAGTGGTATGTAGCAGTAAATGTTCGCTATCAGTCACATAATGCTCGCATTTTCACCCTCACCAGAAAGACAACAAATGCACAGGTGAGGCAGCCCATATTATGAGCAGATATTGTATTTAGTTTTCACAGAATGTTAACATCAATACCAAGAATGTGTTCATCAGCATTGTTGATTCTTAAATAAATAAGTGTAATCCCAGTATGGCTGTATCTCAAGCATGCTTGTACTATGTTGCTGCAGTCAATTATTACATTAGTTTAGATGTCCTCTGCAGTCACAGCTAGTGGGTAATACTCCCATAACTGCCAACTAAGGCATGCCAGTGGTCTAGTTTGCTTACTATACATAAGCATGCCTCTCAAATGTCACGATTTCTTGTAATGTAATTTAAAATGCCTAATCTGTCTGTCACATGATTAGCAGATAAACTATTACCTGGTCTGCAATGTATTACCAAATTTGTTTACAGAACACCTGGGTAGTTATATAAGTCCACATTATGTGAAACTGTTCTGTATAGTGGTGTACCTGCATTTGTCATTGCTTGACCCATACTGATCCATGCTAATAGATTGAGAGGTAAGTACACACCACATCAGCTATAGGAGAATTGTAGGCACTGAACTCAAAACTGACACTACACACCTGTGGAGTATTTATTATCAGTGTTTTCAGGGATATAATCTGCAATGTCAGTAATGGAATGCCTTTCTCTCTCTCCCCACCTCTTATTTTACTTTATTTATTACTGTTCATTATTATTATGATTTAATATTAACAGATTTTGTTAAACTAACCATATTTTGGAAAATTTGGTTGATTATTTTTTATGTTTTTTTATAATTTAATAATAACATACTTTGTTAAACTAACTATATTTCTGAAAATGTGGTTGATTATTGTTGTTTTATGATTTAATAATAACATACTTTGTTAAACTTACTATATTTTTAAAAATGTGGTTGATTATTGTTATGTTTTATGATTTAATAGTAACATACTTTGTTAAACTTACTATATTTTTGAAAACGTGGTTGATTATTGTTATGTTTTATTATGATCCAATATTAAAACATTTCTAAGTGCTAGATGTAACTTTGTTTCCGCTGAGATGGCTTCCCCTCTGTTGGCTCTGGGTCTGCGTTGAGGGTGGCAGAGCTGAGTGAGTTCTTGTAATATATCCCTGTCCACCCTGTAGGGCTCTACAATCTCCAGCTCATGTAGCTCCTGGAAGGTTACTCTGGGCCTGAACACACTTCTCCTTCTCTGTCTAGACCTATTGTCAGCAGCAGCACTTTAGCATCTAGTACATACAGATGGAGCAGACCTGCAGCAGCCCCAGGCGTTCTACAATTTCCAGCTCATGTAGCTCCTGGAAGGTTACTCTGGTCCTGAACACACTTCTCCTTCTCTGTCTAGACCTATTGTCAGCAGCAGCACTTTAACATCTAGCACATACAGATGTAGCAGACCTGCAGCAGCCCCTACATTCTCTCAGTTAATATTCCCAAGTCTATACTCCAGTGGTGCAGAGTTTGGGGAAAAATATGATTGTTGTGTGCATGCAAGCTTTATAGTGCTCTGCTGTAGTTGCTGACCATGTGATTATCTACCTTTGATGCAGTCCACCTGCCTAAGATATCATTAACATCATTTAATGGCCCGAGTTTAAGTTAAAGAAAGGTCAACACTATTTAATTTGTCACTGGCTTTTACATACACTCAGCACTGCAGAGCGCCATGCAAATGAGTGGCCCGCAGATAAACAAAGCTCAGCAGTCAATGTACACACCCCCCAGACTTCCATGCTTAGCATGGCAGTGCATCACACAAATATGCTCCACTGAGCTAAATGCAGCTTAGAAATGAGTGCATGTGTCCCCTTCATGGGTATGTTAAGCACTGCAGTGCACCACACAGACATGCTCCAGTTAGCTAAACACAGCTTAGAAGTGACAGCACACACCCCTTCGGGGATATGCTTAGCACAGTGGCACACCATGCAATCAGGCTGCAATATGCTTAGAAATCAATGGACACACCCCCCTACTGTCAGCTACCTTTTTGTAAACATGAACATGGTTATCTGCATACACAAAAGGGATATGAGGACACAATTACCCCTTTGTGCTAGTCAGTAACTCCAGCTTATTTGCATAGGGATCTATGCTCACAGCCTGGAAACTGCATGGTTCTAAGCCCTACCACATTCACAATAGCACCAATACACAACTGCAGATACTCCATGTAGGGTCCTGTAAGGCATTTCTGTCACATAACATAAATTTAGTTTTTTCCTATTTTTTTATTTTTATTTTTTATAAAACATGTTTGCATGACATGCCACAATGTGCAAACATGCTCAGATTATTAACAACAATATTTAATTTCACTTATTTCTTTTAATTTGTCAGACACAGGGGATAGTTTCACTAATATCTATATATGGTATGTTATTTCTGTCCATCTCACTACATTTTTACAGCCTGTTTTGTCTATCTAAGATCCTGTACATAGATATTTTTCATGTGCACTACAGACACTGACACACAGTCTGCGGAGCTGCATATCCAATTGCTGGATCACTCTACCTGCCTCATTTGCATGAGATTCACCTGCTTATGAGGTGATTTGCATGCCAAGGTAGTTTCTGTGTTGACTCACTCATACGCACTGCTCAGCAGCACTTACTGAATGTAAAATAGTCCGTGCCAATGTTAGCAGCGTGGTGTGATGCCTACATGGAAAAAAATCTGTGTAGATTTATTAAATTCTCCTGTGTGCTTTTCAAAATATTTAGCTACGTATGATTGGTGTTTGTTAACCTACTACTTTTCCATGAATGTCTGTGGCTGAACTAAAGGTAATACTAGTTATCTTTTGGCCACGTTGCATTCAGAGATATAGTGGCCTCTCTTATCTGATCTCATCTGAGGCTGTGGAAATATGAAATGATTCACAATGTTAACTGTAACTGTTATACTTCTTCTTTCAGCTTTTCCCAGTTAGGGTCACCACAGTGGATCACCTGTCAGCTCATGATGGGCAGTGGAGTTTTATGGTGTTGAGTTGCCAGCCTGGCACCCAACCTTCTACAGAAGGCACACACACTCACACCTAGGGCCAATTTAGAGTGTCCAATCCACCTACAGCATGTCTTTAGGATGTGGGAGGAAACCGGAGCACTCGGGAAAACCCATGCAACCATAGGGAGGACATGCAGACTCTGCACAGAAGGCACCCCAGCCAAGGATTGAACCAGTGAACCTCTTGCTATGAGGCGACAATGCTAACCACTGCACCATCGTGGCCACCCAACTGCAATTGTTATACTATAGTATATAATTTCTATAATCTATTAAGATATCAGTTACTGGACTGAGTGCATAGCTGGATATGCTGTTGCTATTAATCCCTCTCCATTTTCCCTACCTAGTTTGTCTGTAACTGCAGGCAAGATGCCAAAGCATAGGAAGCAGGATAATTGAAGTGAGTTATTTTTTGCTATCTTCCAAGTAAGAAACCAGGGGATGCAGCCTGTAATACAAAATCTTATGTTTACCTTTCTAAAAAAGGAAATAATGCATTGCAAATAAAAAAAATGCTACAGGTAGATTAGTACTAGGCTAACTGCTCTTGCGAGCCATTTTAAGCTTAGCCAATTATCCCTTGTGAGACTCGAACCCTGCAACTTGTGTTTGTAAGGCAAACACCTTAACCATTAGGCCAACACCTTAACCGTTAGGCCACCCACCCAACAGGTAGTTCTCAATTTTTGCAGTGGGCACTGAATAGTACCTTTTGTGGTGAAAGGAGACAGAGGTATTGATCTGGATGGGGTGAAAAGCTCTGCAGCTATAGCAGCATTGATTACTGTCAATTTTATGAAGCAGAGTCATGCAGTTGTTGCTATGGCTGAAAAGATGTTTGTAGTGTAATCTGAAGAGAAATGTTTCTACTAATAATGTATTCCCTTGGTAATAAATATGTGCATTTAATAATGGTAATACTTTGATGTTATGTCATTAATTATTTTATTAGTAGACACACCTGCAAAAATATGGCATGGATCAAAGAAACAAAGAATACAGTTAGCATTATAGCAAAACTATGACCAGTATCTAGCCCAATCACTTTACCCTTTGCTCCCAAGGATTATGGTGCACCTAATTGTATAATCGTTACTCGTCTCTTTCATTTCACATTCACATAATTAGAACTATCTCACTATAAGCTAACACAGGATATTCCTACTGGTGCACATACACTTCATACTTTTATTTATTTATTTATTATTTATTTATTTGCAGTTGGTTTACCAGGATAGTCCATTGGGCCAAGATGAACCAGTTTTCAATGGAGTCCTGGGGAGAAAAGCTCCATTAACAAGGTTACATAGTTATACAAATATAATAAAATATTAGCAATCAAGTTATCAATACAATTACACAGTTAGAGCATCATACTGTTGTTGACTGTTGCAGATGGTACTTTCTATAGAAGTGATTCAGATTGCATTATATAGAGAGTTCAAAATGCAGTATTTACAGAATTGTACAAATTACAGTTTGTAGATGGTACATACTATAAAGTTAGTCATATTGCAGTATTTGTTGAATTATACAGAATTACTGTTTAAGGATACAGAATCAATGTATCTTTACAAGTGGTACCTACTGTAAAAAATGAAACCTGTTTCAGTATGTCCACATTAAGAGTCTATATTTCAAGTGACATTTCAGATGAGATTGTTAGGTAAGGCATACAAATTGACTGATTTGAGATTAGGAAGCTAGATAGAAGGATGCAAGTTACTACAATAGGAGAGGCAGATGTAGGGGAACTTATTAGCAGGAGGAGGAATAAAATAAGGTAGTTTTGAAAATATAAGGGTGGATGAAAGAGCATTGAAATTATGAAGGGTGGGTGCAAGAGCATTCCCACTGCATTAGTAGATGAGAGTAAAGATATTTTTTGAATGTAAAGTGGTTGAAGGTTGTACGAATAGCTGGAGGTAGGGAGTTCCAGAGACGTGCTAAACTATAAGATAGAAGTTTTTTACCTGGGGGGCGTAATGGTATGTGTAGTTCAAGTAGGTTCTGGTTATTGGTTCTGAGTTGTCTGTTAGGAAGGTGCATTTTAAAGGTATTGGAAAGAGATGGACATAGCAAGGGTTTAAAGATGAACTTGTGGGCAAGAGTGAGTTGAGAATATATGAGTTGGTTGTGTAGTTCTAACCATGCTAGTTTGTGGAGAGAAAAACAATGGTGAGTAGATGCTTTGTGGCCATTAGCGAATTTGGCTATTTTATTGTAGCATGAGGAGAGTTGTGTTTTGAGGGAAGATTGTAAGTTAGTCAGGAGTGGGGCACCATACAGAAGAGAGGGAACAAGGAATGAGGAAGAGAGAGTTCTTTTAGTAGTGGGTGTAAGGAAATGATTTTGTCGGTAGAGCATACCTAGTTTTTGATGAGTCTTTTTGATATTAAGTTGTATGTGGGAATGGAATTTCAGCTGACTGTCAATTTGAACCCCAAGTAACTTAGTCTCTTATTGCTCCAAATTAATTCTTATTGACATGCATATAAAGCTTTAAGAGAACAAACTCAAACGTTCTTGTCATCCATGTCAAGCACTTAAGACAGCTTACGTCAAAAAGCAAACAGGCCTAACTTAATAAACTTAGTGTAAATTTATGGTTGTTTGACCTGCAGTGGCAACTGTTTTCATAGCCTGGATATACACTGTGTTAGGAACCTGCCCCTTGTCTAGTCTTATCTATACTTGGTATAAGTTGGTTCTGAAGTGTAGGTGGTTATTGTTGCACTGGTTTTGTGAAGAAGTAGGCTGTCATATAAGGTTGTGTTATTCTTATCTTGAAAAACACACTAGGTGGGGGAACGGGCCAATATGTCTAACTGAAACCAGCAATCAGTTAAAGGGAGAAAGACATGAACTCATCTGCTAACATATCCTTACATCAGTGTTGTAAGTGTGAAAGACATTAATACCTCTGATAATGTATCGTTACATCAGTGTTGTAAGTGTGAAAGACATTAATACCTCTGATAATGTATCCTTACAGCAGGATTGTAAGGGTGAAAGACATGTATTAATCGGATAATGTACCTTTATATCAGAACTGTAAGGGTGAAAGACATGAATGCATCTAAAAATGTATCCTGAGAACAGGATTATAAGGGTGAAATAGAAGAATGCATCTGATAATGTATCTTTACAGCAGGATAGTAAGGGTGAAAGACATGAAGCCATCTGATAATGCACCCTTACAGCAAAATTGTAAGGGTGAGAGACATCTATGCATCTGATAATGCATCCTTATAGCAGGATTGTAAGGGTGATAGACGTGAATGCATCTTATAATGTATCCCTACATCAGGATTGTAAGTGTGAATGACATGAATGGATCTGGTAAGGTATACCTACAACAGGATTGTAAGGGTGAAAGACATGAATGCATCTGATAATGTATCCTGCAAGCAGGATTGTAAGTCTGAAATACAAGAATGAATCTGATAATCTATCATTGCAGCAGGCTTGTAAGGGGTTAAAGACATGAATGAGTCTGATAATGTATTCTTACAGCAGGAATATACGGGTGAAAGACATGAATGTGTCTGATAATGTATCTATACAGCAGGATTGTAAAGGTGAAAGAGGTGAATGTATTCGATAATGTATCCTTACATCAGTGTTGTAAGGGGGAAAGGCATGAACTCATGCGATAATGTATTCTTACAGCAGGATTGTAAAGGTGAAAGACATGAATGCTTCTGATATGTTAGCCTTACAGCAGGATTGTAAGGGTAAATGAAATGGACACATCTGATAATGTATACTTAAACCATGTATGTAAAAGAGAAAGACCTGAATGCATATGATAATGTATCCTTACATCAGGATTGTAAGGGTGAAAGATATGAACTCATCTGATAAATGTATTTTTGCAACAGGACTGTAAGGGTGAAGGACATGAATGTATCTGGTAATGTATACCTACAACAGTATTGTAAGTATGCAGGCATGAACGCATATGGTAATGAATTCTTAATGTAGGATTGTAAGGGTGAAAGACATGAATGTATCTGATAATGTATCCTTACCAAAGGATTTTACGGGTGAACAATGTGAATGCATCTGGTAACATATCCTTACATCAGTGTTGTAAGAGTGAATAACATGAATGCAGCTGATAATCTATCCTTACAGCAGACTTGTAAGGGAGAAAGACATAATGCATCTGATAATGTATCCTGAGAGCAGGATTGTAAGGGTGAAAGACGTGAATACATCGGATAAAGTATAGTTAAATCTGTGTTGTAAGGGTTAAACGCATGAATATATCTGATAATGTATCCTTACAGCAGCACTGTAAGGTTGAAAGACATGAACACATCTGATAATGTATCCTTACAACAGGAATGTAAGTCTGAAGCACGTGAATGAATCTGATAATGCATCTTTACAGCAGGATTGTAAAGGTGAAACATATGACTGCATCTGATACGGCAGCCTTCCAGCAGGATTATAAAGGGGAAAGACATCAATGCATCTGATAATGTATCCTTGCAACAGGATTGTAAGCGTGAAAGACATGAACGCATCTGGTAATGCAGCCTTACAGCACGATTGTAATGGTGAAAGACATGAATGCATCTGGTAATGTTTCCTTATAGCAGGATTGTAAGGGTGAAAGACAGGAATGCCTCTGATAAAGTTTCCTTATAGCAGGATTGTAAGGGTGAAAGACAGGAATGCCTCTGATAATGTATCCTTACAGCAGGATTGTAAGGGTGAAAGACATGAAGGCGTCTGTTAAGGTAGCCTTAATGCAGTGTTGTAAGGGTGAAAGACATGAACTCATCTGCTAACATATCCTTGCATCAGTGTTGTAAGGAAGAAAGACATGATCACATCTGATAATGAATCTTTACAGCAGGATTGTAAGGGTGAAGATGTGAATGCATCTGATAATGTATCCTTACATCAGTGTTGTAAAGGTAAAAGACATGAACTCATCTGATAATGTATCCTTACATCAGTGTTGTAAAGGTGAAAGACATGACTGATAATGTATCCTTACAGCAAGACTATAAAGGTGTAAGACATGAATGCATCTGGTAACGTATCCCTGCAACAGTCTTGTAAGGGTGAAAGAATTGAATGCATCTGATAAGGTAGCCTTACAGCAGGATTGTAAGGATTGTAAGGATGAAACTCACTATAGGATATGTGCCCACAGAATGGCGTACAGCAACAGTGGTTCCACTCCACAAAGGTGGAGCCTCTACGGACCCTGGAAACTATCGCCCCATAAGCCTAACTAGCTAAGTCTGCAAGACTATGGAGAGGATCATCATGGAGCTCATAAACAAAGACATTGGGGACCTACAGACACTAGATCCTACCCAGTTCGGCTTTGTCAAGGGCAGATCCTGCCTTTTGAACCTGGTTGACTTCTTCGAAACAGTCACCAAAGCCATAGATGAAGAGAAGGTAGTCCACACAGCCTATCTGGACCTTGCAAAGGCATTTGACACAATATCCCACTCAGGCATCATAGATAAGCTATCCAGCTTAAATATAAACCCCTATGTCACAAGATGGGTCTCAAACTGGCTCAAATACAGAACCCACAGAATGACAGTTGCTGGAGCCATGTCAGACTCGAAACTGTTCACAAGTGGCATCCCATAGGGTTCTGTCCTGGGACCACTCTTGTTCGGTATATACTTTTCTGAGGTACAGGCAAACGTGGGAGGACTATGGCTCACCAAGTTCGCAGACGACTGCAAACTGGGTGCCATAATCGACTCTCCAGCTGACACAAACATCCTTCAAAAAGGTCTCACAGAGACAGATAACTGGTGCCAGCACCATGGTTTAAAGCTAAATGCCAAAAAATGTATAGTCATACCCTTTGGCAAAAACAATGTGCCCACAAATTACCACACAGGCGGAAACCCATTAAGTACAGAGAAAGTTATTAGGAACCTGGGGACCCAAGTTGATAGCAATCTTTCCTTTGAAAACCACATTGCCAAAGTGGTTAGAAAGACCTTCTACATAGCCCGCCTCATCATGAAGGGTTTCACATCTAGATCAAGAGAGGTAATCATGCCCCTTTATTCATCCCTCATCAGGCCCATCATAGAATACAATGCCCCTTTTGGGATGTACCTTACCCGACACCTGCAGCAATTAGAAAGACCCCAAAAGTATCGCACCAAGAGGATCAAGGGTCTCAAACAGATGCCATATGCTGCTCAGTTAAAAAAACTCCAGCTCTACTCAGTTGCATACCGCCTACTTCGAGGTGATCTATGCCTGACATACAAAGCTATGTCAAATCCAGAATTAATGGACATGCTCCACCTCAGTAAATCTAAATCCCTTAGAGCCACACGCTTGAGGGACTTGAACCTCAGCACAGTAATAAGTAGAACTTGCTGGAGGGACAGGTTCATAACCCAGAGGCTCCCTTCGCTCTGGAATAGAATTCCAGTTCATGTGAGGCAGAGCACCTCACTGAATCTCTTCAAGAAGAATCTCGATAGGTGGATGGGGGATCGTAGGTTTGTCCCAGGGATTACTCCCGTGTCACTATTAGACAGAGGCACAGTAAACTAAACCTTAAAAAGGGCACAGTATACTCAAATCAAGGGGTGGCGTAAGTCATACAGAATCGGGCTAGGCTTATAATTGCCCCAGGGCAGATAGCCTAGTATGAACCTATGAACCTATAAAGACATGGCTGCATCTGATAATGTATCCTTACATCAGCATTGTGAGGGTAAAAGATATGAATGCATCTGATAATGTATCCTTATATCAGAATTATAAGTGTGAAAGACATGAATACATCTTAAAATGAATCCTGAGAGCAGGATTATAAGGGTGAAATACAAGAATGCATCTGATAATGCATCCTTACAGCAGGATAGTAAGGGTGAAAGACATGAATCCATCAGATAATGAATCCTTACAGCATGATTGTAAGGGTGAGAAACATGAGTGCATCTAGTAATGTATCCTTACATCAGCATTGTAAGGGTAAAAGACATAAATGCATCTGATAATGTATCCTTATAGCAGGATTGTAAGAGTGAAAGACCTGAATGCATCTAAAAATGTATCATGAGAGCAGGATTGTAAGGGTGAAATTCAAGAATACATCTGATAATGAATCCTTACAGCAGGATAGTAAGGGTGAAAGACATGACTCCATCTGATATGATAACCTTACAACACAATTGTAATGGTGAAAGACATGAACACATCTGATAATGTATCCTTTCACCAGGATTGTAATTGTGACAGACATGAATGCATCTGATAATGTATCCCTACAGCAGGATTGTAAGGGTGAAAGACATGAATGCATCTGGTAAGGTATACCTACAACAGTATTGTAAGGGTGAAATACATGAATGCATCTGGTAACATATTCTTATTTTAAGGTTTTAAGGATGAAAGACATGAATGCATCTGATAATGTATCCTTAAAACAGGATTGTAAGGATAAAAGACATGAATGCATCTGATAATGTATCCTTTCACCAGGATTGTAAGGGTGACAGACATGAATGCATCTGATAATGTATCCCTACAGCAGGATTGTAAAGGTGAAAGACATAAATGCATCTGGTAACCTATCCCTACAACAGTATTGTAAGGGTGAAAGACATGAATACATCTGATAATGCATCCTTACACCAGGATTGTAAGGGTGAAAGATGTGAATGAATCTGATAATATATACTTAAAGCAGGATAGTAAAGGTGAAATACATGACTGCTTCTGATATTGTAGCCTTACAGCTGGATTGTAAGGGTGAAAGTCATGGACACATCTAATAATATATCCTTGCACCAGGATTATAAGGGTGAAAGACATGAACTCATCTGATAACGTATTTTTGCAACAGGATTGTAAGGGTAAAAGACATGAAAGTATCTGGTAAGGTATACCTACAACAGTATTGTAAGGGTGCAAGCATGAATGCATATGGTAATGAATTCTTAATGTAGGATTGTAAGGGTGAAAAACATGAATACATCTGATAATGTTTCCTTACCACATGATTTTAGGGGTAAAAGATGTGAATGCATCTGGTAACGTATCCTTACATCAGTGTTGTAAGGGTGAAAGACATGAATGCATCTGATAATGTATCCTTATAACAGGATTGTATGGGTGAAAGACAGGAATGCATCTGATAATGTATACTTAGAGCAGGATTCATGGGTGAAATACAAGAATGCATCTGATAATCCACCCTTAC
The DNA here is from genome assembly GCF_019279795.1 of Protopterus annectens. Classification (NCBI taxonomy): domain Eukaryota; kingdom Metazoa; phylum Chordata; order Ceratodontiformes; family Protopteridae; genus Protopterus; species Protopterus annectens. The sequence goes on along the minus strand of NC_056726.1, from coordinate 1,068,585,539 downwards.
AGCAGGCTTGTAAGGGTGAAAGACATGAATGCATCTGCTAATGTATCTTCAGAGCAGGATTGTAAAGGTGAAAGACGTGAAAACATCTGATAAAGTATCCTTAAGTCTGTGTTGTAAGGGTTAAATGGATGAATATATCTGATAATGTATCCTTACAGCAGGATTGTAAGGCTGAAAGGCACGAATGAATCTGATAATGTAGCCTTACAAGAGGATTGTAAGGATGAAATACATGAATGCATCTGATAAGGTAGCCTTAAAGCAGTATTGCAATGGTGAAAGACATGAATGCATCTGATAATGTATCCTTATAGCAGGATTATAAGTGTGAAAGATATGACTGCATCTGATAATGCAGCATTCCAGCAGGATTGTGAGGGGGAAAGACATCAATGCATCTGATAATGTATCCTTACAACAGGATTGTAAGTGTGGAAGACATGAATGCCTCTGATAATGCATCCTTACAGCAGTATTGTAAGTGTGAAAGACATGAATGCATCTGATAATGTATCCTTGCAGCAGGATTGTAAGGGTGAAAGACATGAAGGCGTCTGAAAAGTTAGCCTAATGCAGTGTTGTAAGGGTGAAAGACATGAACTCATCAGCTAACATGTCCTTACATTGGTGTTGTAAGAATGAAATACAGGAATACATGTGATAAAGTATCCTTAAATCTGTGTTGTAAGGGTTTAAGGGATGAATATATCTGATAATGTATCCTTACAGCAGGATTGCAAGAGTGAAAGAATGACTGCTTAACTGCTTCTTACTGAAATTGGTACACCTTGTTTGCTGTAGCATAGACTAGATTCAGGCCTGCTGAATCTAGCTTTGTTTGTATAACTTGAGCACTAATCCAGGCATTCTTTAAAGTATTCAATTGTTTTTATTACTGCTTGGTAGTAACTTGATTAAAGTGTAGCTATCATTCTAAGTCTTTTGGCTTAAGTACTTGGGCTTCAGACCAGTTGTTTTACATTAGGAAGGTTTGTGGCCTGCACTGTGGTGGCAGGACAGGTAGCTTACATCCTTCTAAGTTGGGAACTGCTGATTGAGGGCTCAGTGTCTGTTATTCTAAAAGTGTATTAGTTCTGGTTTAAGCACTTGGGCTTCAGGCCAGTTATTTTACATTAAGAAGGTTCGTGGTCTGCACTCTTGCGGGAGGAGAGGCTGGAATCTGCCCTTCTGAGCTGGGAATTTCTGGTTAAAGGCTTATAGTGCCTGCATATTTGAACTGTTTCTTACTGAAATTGGTACACCTTGTTTGCTGTAGCATAGACTAGATCCAGGCCTGCTGAATATAGCTTTGTTTGTATGCTTGTTGTTTGTTTGCTTGTTTTTTCCCTAAAATGCTAATTCCACTCAAAACGCGGCTTTTCATCGCTTCTGTGGATCCCCAGTGATATCTGCATTGCTTACTGTACTTATTTGCTTGTTTCACTTGAAAAAAAGTTACTGTTTGTCATTTTTGCATTTAAGTTACCTGTAACACATTGCATTTAAGTTACCTGGCACTTGCTCACTAAAGCAATTATATAAGTCAGCACTAAAAAAATTAAAAGCACTACACCCTCAAAAACTCCCCTTGAGTACCTTAAAACTCCCCTTGAGTACCTTGTTCCCCACTGGCCCTTTTTTTCAATTATAAAGGAATTCCCAATACTATTCTAGCATGTCCAAAAGTCAGTTGTCAATCTCCTCTCCGGTCCAGCTGGTGAATCTGGGAATCTTGAGGCAATGTTACAACTGACTCATGTACACAGACAACCCTCTCCTCCTCCCAACAAATTCCAACATATGTGAGAGATGCAACCATATAGCCAAACTGGAGGCTAAGCTCTCTCAACTCAGTACTGGTGTAACCAATCAGGAAGAGAAGGAAACCACACTCACTACAATTCCAGTCTCACATAGACCTACCACTACAGCAAACCAAACACATAAACACACAAAAACATACTCGGAGGCTCTAAATAAAAATCTGCCTAAGCAGCCGAGACCTCCAAAGCAGACACCCAAGCAACCGCTACCCCAAAACAAAACACGTGCAACACATAGCTCACAAAGCCAGTGTGCCGAACAGTCACAGCCCTTCAGGCTAAACAACACACCTGATACACTTGTAATAGGCGACTCTATCATCAGGTACACTGACGTCCCGCTCACCAGGCTGAACAAGGAGAAGGTCATGGTGAGCTGCCTGTCGGGCGCTAGGATCTGCCACATAACACAAGCACTCAGGTCACTCCAAGGCAAGTACAAATATGGCTCGGTCATTGTCTATGCTGGTGTGAATGACCTGAGACTTACCTCCCTGGACTACATGAAAAGAGACATAGAGGACCTTTCTGAGCATGTAGCCCAGGCCGGTATGACCCTGATCTTGAGTAGCATCTTACCCTCACCAAGAATAATGCCACAATATGAAGACAAGATGATCAATTTCAACAATTGGCTTAAACATTGGTGTCATTCAAAGGGGATCCAATTCCTGTCAGCCTGGGATGACATGCCCGACAAGCCAGGATGCTTCGCTAGGGACGGCTTGCACCTGTCACCCCTGGGCTTTCAGATATTGGCAAAGGCTCTTGCTTCCCCCATAGTGCCTTTTTTAGGCAAGGCTCAAAAGACAAATCCACCTCCATAGGTATCACAAGGGATAATAAACTAAGAGTATTGCTACTCAATGCCAGAAGTCTAAACCTCAAGATGCACGCACTCAAAACTCTCCTTAGCATGGAGAACATCGATATCTGTGCAGTAACAGAAACCTGGTTCAAGGCTCCCGAGAGCACCCCAGCACTACTAGGTTATACCTCATACCATGCTTTTCGGCCCCAAAACTTGAACCGAACCACAAAAGGAGGGGGAGTATCAATATTTGTCATCGATACCCACACCTCCAGGTTGGTGGCACAGCATGAAGCATCAGAGACTATCCATGTGCAACTAACAGTGGGTAAAACTGCCTTCCAGTTTATAGCCTGCTACAGACCACCATCTCAAACCCAGGAACCCCACTCAGCCTTCCTGAGAACACTGGAAAATATGAAGGTCTCTCCAAACACCATTATATTGGGCGACTTCAACTACCCAAACATAGACTGGGAGCATTACTCTAGCTCCAACACCCTAGCCCAAAGGTTCCTAGAATTTATAAACTCAAATGCTATGGAATAACTTGTTACCACTCCCACAAAAGGGGAAAACATACTGGACCTGATCATCACCAACATGGGAACTCTATGCTCCAGACCAGAAGTGTATCCCTCACTGGTAAGATCAGATAATAATCTAATCTCACTGGATATTCACATCCTGACCCCACCCCTGTCCAGAAAACCACAGAGAAAAACTTCTCTAAAGCAAATTTCACACTTCTCAAAACCGAGGTGGAATCCTTCAAAGCACCCGAGCCTGGGGAAAATACGGCCCAGACCGCAGAATCCTTTATAAATGCATTCTATGAACACCTTCAGGAATGCATGGATCATGCAATCCCAAATAAAACCAAGACCCAATCCTTCAAAGGCAAACATCCTGTCTGGTGGACCCCAGCCATAAACAAACTATACAATAGAAGGAGGAAGCTACTACATGATAGAGCAAAATCCCAAAAAGGGACGGCATCTCTGATCAGTATTAGCAAAAAACTACGGGCACTCATAAAATCGTCTAAGGCAAATTTCGAGAGAAAAATTGCACAGGACACTAAGGATAATCACAAGGCTTTCTTTAGTTATGTTAGGAACCTGGGTGGGAATTCCCAGATATGCTCAGAATTAGTCCAAAATGACAAAAAATACATCGAACCCACAGACATTGCCAACATTCTAGCTGATAGGTTCAGCGCAAACTCCCCCCCCCTCCCCACCAAAAGGGCAAATATCTATCCCAGCAGAGTGCTGCCCCCCCTGACATCTCAGATGCTCAGGTAAGAGCCGCCCTCTCCAAAGCAAAAAACACAGCATCAATGGGACCAGATGGTGTCCCAGGCTGCGTCCTACATGAACTCCAAGAAGAGCTAAACCCAAACCTAAAACTACTGTTCAATCTCAGCCTTGCTACAGGATATGTACCCAAAGAGTGGCGTACAGCAACAGTGGTCTCTCTCCACAAAGGTGGTGCCTCAACGGATCCTTGAAACTATCACCCCATAAGCCTGACTTGCTTGGTCTGCAAAGCTATGGAAAGGATCATCATGGACCTCATAAATAAAGATATTGGGGACCTACAGACACTGGATCCTATCCAGTTCGGCTTTGTTAAGGGTAGATCCTGCCTCTTAAACCTGGTCGATTTCTTTGAGACAGTCACCAAGGCCATTGACGAGGGGAAGGTGGTCCACACAGCCTACATGGACCTCGCAAAAGCCTTCAATACAATACACCACTGAGGCATTATATATAAGCTCACCAGCTTAAATATAAACCCCTATGTCACTAGATGGGTTGCAAACTGGCTCAAGGACAGAACCCACATGGTTAGAATTGCTGGAGCCATGTCAGACTCCAAACCAGTTACAAGTGGCATCCCACAAGGCTCAGTCCTGGGACCTCTCTTGTTCGGTATATATTTCTCGGAGGTACAGGCCAACACGGAAGGACTGTGGCTGACCAAGTTCGCAGATGACTGCAAACTGTGTGCCATAATCGACTCTCCAGCCGACACAAGCATCCTCCAAAAGGGCCTCATAGAAACAGACAACTGGTGCCAGAGCCATGGCCTCAAGCTGAACGCCAAAAAGTGTATAGTCATCCCCTTTGGCAAAAACAAAGTGCCCACAAATTACCACATAGGTGGTAATCCATTAAGTACAGAAGAAGTAATTAGGGACCTGGGGACCCAAGTTGATAGCAATCTCTTATTTGACAACCATGTGGCCAAAGTGGTTAGAAAAACATTTTATATAGCCCACCTAATCATGAAGGGATTCACATCAAGATCAAGGGAGGTCATCGTGCCTCTTTACTCATCCCTCATCAGGCCCATAATTGAGTACAATGCCCCTTTTGGGATGCACCTTACCAGACACCTACAGCAACTGGAAAGACCCCAAAAGTACCTTACCAAGAGGAACAAAAGGCTCAAACAGATGCAATATGCTGCCCGGTTAAAGAAACTCCAGCTCTACTCAGTGGCATGCTGCCTGCTCAGAGGCGATCTGTGTCTGACATATAAAGCCATGTCCAAACCGGAATTAATGGACATGCTGCACCTCAGAAAATCCAAATCCCATCAAGCTACACACTTGAGAGACTTGAACCTCAGCACTGAAATAAATAGGACATGCTGGAGGGACAGATTCATAACTCAGAGGCTCCCTTTACTCTGGAATAAAATCCCAGTCCAGGTCCGTCATTGACTCCCTTCAAGAGGAATCTTGATGAATGGATGGGAGATCATAGGTTTACCCCTGGTATCACTTCTGTGTCACTGTTAGATAGAGACACAGTATACTAACCTCGAAAAATGGCATAGCAAAATTAATTTAAAATTGTATCCTTACAACAGGGTCAAATAAAGAATGCATCTAATACTCTATCCTTACAGCAGGCTTTCAAGGGTGAAAGATATGAATGCATCAGATAATGTATCCTTACAATAGGATTGAAATGGCGAAATACATGAATGCATCTGGTAAAGTAGCCTTACACCAGGATTGTAAGGGTGAAAGACAAGAACGAATCCGGTAACATGTGCTTACATCAGTGTTGCAAGGGTGAGAGACATGAAGGCATCTGATAATGTATTCTTACAGCCGTATTGTAAGGGTGAAAGATGTGAATGCATCAGATAATGTATCCTTACAATAGGATTGAAATGGCGAAATACATGAATGCATCTGGTAAAGTAGCCTTACACCAGGATTGTAAGGGTGAAAGATGTGAATGCATCAGATAATGTATCCTTAAAACAGGATTGAAATGGTGAAAGACATGAATGCATCTGGTAAAGTAGCCTTACAGCAGGATTGTAAGGGTAAAAGACATGAACACATCTGGTAAACTATCCTTACATCAGGGTTGTAAAGGTGAAAGACATGAATGCATCTGATAATTTATCCTTACATCAGTGTTGTAAGGGTGAGAGATATGAATGCCTTTGATAATGTATGCTTACAGAAGTACTGTAAGGGTGAAAGACATGACTACATCTGATAAGGTAGCAATAAACCAGGATTGTAAGGGTGAAAGACATGAACGCATCTGGTAACGCGTCCTTACATCAGTGTTGTAAGGGTGAAAGACATGAATGCATCTGCTAATGTATCCTTACAACAGGATTGAAATGGTGAAAGACATGAATGCATCTGGTAACGTAGCCTTACAGCAGGATTGTAAGGGTAAAAGACTTGAACACAACTGGCAAACTATCCTTACATCAGTGTTGTAAGGGTGAAAGATATCAATGCCTTTGATAATGTATGCTTGCAGAAGTATTGTAAGGACGAAAGACATGACTATATCTGATAAGGTAGCCATAAACCAGGATTGTAGGGGTGAAAGACATGAACACATCTGGTAATTTGTCCTTACATCAGTGTTGTAAGGGTGAAAGACATGAATGCAGCTGCTAATGTACCTTTACAATGGGATTGTAAGGGTGAAAAATGTGAATGCATCTGATATAGTAGCCTTACAGCAGGATTGTAAGGGTGAAATACATGAACACATCTGGAAACTACCCTTACATCAATGTTGCAAAGGTGAAAGACATGAATGCATCTGATAATTTATCCGTACATCAGTGTTGTAAGGGTGAAAGACATGAATGCCTTTGATAATGTATGCTTACAGAAGTATTGTAAGGGTGAAAGACATGACTACATCTGATAAGGTAGCCATAAACCAGGATTGTAAGGGTGAAAGACATGAACACATCTGGTAACGTGTCCTTACATCAGTGTTGTAAGGATGAAGGACATGAATGCATCTGCTAATGTACCCTTACAGCAGGATTGTAAGGATGAAGAACTTGAATGCATCTGATAAAGTAGCCTTACAGCAGGATTGCAAGGGTGAAATACATGAACACATCTGGAAACTATCCTTACATCAGTGTTGTAAGGGTGAAAGACATGAATGCATGTGCTAATATACCCTTACAGCAGGATTGTAAGGGTGAAGAACTTGAATGCATATGATAAAGTAGCCTTACAGCAGGATTGTAAGGGTGAAATACATGAACACATCTGGAAACTATCCTTACATCAGTGTTGTAAGGGTGAAAGACATGAATGCATCTGATAATTTATCCTTACATCAGTGTTGTAAGGGTGAAAGACATGAATGCCTTTGATAATGTACGCTTACAGAAGTATTGTAAGGCTGAAAGTCATGACTACATCTGATAAGGTAGCCTTACACCAGGATTGTAAGGGTGAAAGACATGAACGCATCTGGTAATGTGTGCTTACATCAGTGTTGCAAGGGTGAGAGACATGAAGGCATCTGATAATTTATCCTTACATCAGTGTTGTAAGGGTGAAAGACATGAATGCCTTTGATAATGTACGCTTACAGAAGTATTGTAAGGCTGAAAGACATGACTACATCTGATAAGGTAGCCTTACACCAGGATTGTAAGGGTAAACAGCAGGAACACATCTGTCAAACTATCATTACATCAGTATTGTAAAGGTGAAAGACATGAATGCATCAGATAATTTATCCTTACATCAGTGTTTTAAGGGTGAAAGACATGAATGCCTTTGATAATGTACGCTTACAGAAGTATAGTAAGGCTGAAAGACATGACTACATCTGATAAGCTAGCCTTACACCAGGATTGTAAGGGTGAAAGATGTGAATGCATCAGATAATGTATTCTTACAACAGGATTGAAATGGTGAAAGACATGAATGCATCTGGTAACGTAGCCTTACAGCAGGATTGTAAGGGTAAAAGACAAGAGCACATCTGGTAAACTCTCCTTACATCAGGGTTGTAAAGGTGAAAGACATGAATGCATCAGATAATTTAACCTTACATCAGTGTTGTAAGGGTGAAAGATAAGAATGCCTTTGATAATGTATGCTTGCAGAAGTATTGTCAGGGTGAAAGACATGACTAGATCCGATAAGGTAGCCATAAACCAGGATTGTAAGGGTGAAAGACATGAAGGCATCTGGTAACGTGGTTTTACATCAGTGTTGTAAGGGTGAAAGACATGAATGCATGTGCTAATGTACCCTTACAGCAGGATTGTAAGGGTGAAGAACTTGAATGCATCTGATAAAGTAGCCTTACAGCAGGATTATAAGGGTGAAATACATGAACACATCTAGAAACTATCCTTACATCAGTGTTGTAAGGGTGAAAGACATGAATGCATCTGATAATTTATCATTACATTAGTGTTGTAAGGGTGAAAGACATGAATGCCTTTGATAATGTACGATTACAGAAGTCTAGTAAGGTTGAAAGACATGACTAAATCTGATAAGGTAGCATTACACCAGGATTATAAGGGTGAAAGACATGAACACATCTGGTAACGTGTGCTTACATCAGTGTTGCAAGGGTGAGAGACATGAATGCATCTGATAATGTATCCTTACAGCAGTATTGTAAGGGTGAAAGATGTGAATGCATCAGATAATGTATCCTTACAGCTATATTGAAATGGTGAAAGACATGAATGCATCTGGTAACGTAGCCTTACAGCAGGATTGTAAGGGTAAAAGACATGAACACATCTGGTAAACTATCCTTACATCAATGTTGTAAAGGTGAAAGACATGAATGCATCAGATAATTTATCCTTACATCAGTGTTGCAAGGGTGAAAGATATGAATGCCTTTGACAATGTATGCTTGCAGAAGTATTGTAAGGATGAAAGACATGACTACATCTAATAAGGTAGCCTTACACCAGGATTGTAAGGGTGAAAGACATGAACGCATCTGGTAACGTGTCCTTACATCAGTGTTGTAAGTGTGAAAGACATGACTGCATCTGATAAGGTAGCCATAAACCAGGATTGTAAGGGAGAAAGACATGAACGCATCTGGTAATGTGTCTTTCAGTGTTGTAAGGGTTTAAGACATGAATGCAGCTGCTAATGTACCCTTACAATGGGATTGTAAGGGTGAAAAATGTGAATGCATCTGATATAGTAGCCTTACAGCAGGATTGTAAGGGTGAAATACATGAACACATCTGGAAACTACCCTTACATCAGTGTTGTAAAGGTGAAAGACATGAATGCATCTGATAATTTATCCTTACATCAGTGTTGTAAGGCTGAAAGACATGAATTCCTTTGATAATGTATGCTTACAGAAGTATTGTAAGGGTGAAAGACATGACTACATCTGATAAGGTAGCCTTACACCAGGATTGTAAGGGTGAAAGACATGAACGCATCTGGTAATGTGTCCTTATAGCAGTGTTGCAAGGGTGAGAGACATGAAGGCATCTGATAATGTGTCCTTATATCAGTGTTGCAAGGGTGAGAGATATGAAGGCATCTGGTAACGTGTCCTTTTGAAAGACATTAATCCAGCTGATGATGAATCCTCAGTGCAGGATTGTAAGGGTCAAATACAAGAATGCATCTAATACTCTATCCTTACAGCAGGCTTTCAAGGGTGAAAGACATGAATGCATCAGATAATGTATCCTTACAACAGGATTGAAATGGTGAAAGACATGAATGCATCTGGTAAAGTAGCCTTACATCAGGGTTGCAAAGGTGAAAGACATGAATACATCAGATAATTTATCCTTACATCAGTGTTGTAAGGGTGAAAGATATGAATGCCTTTGATAATGTATGCTTGCAGAAGTATTGTAAGGGTGAAAGACATGACTACATCTGATAAGGTAGCCATAAACCAGGATTATAAGGGTGAAAGACATGAACACATCTGGTAACGTGTCCTTACATCAGTGTTGTAAGAGTGAAAGACATGAATGCATCTGCTAACACTAGGTAAGACTGCAGTCCAAATTGTAGCTTGCTACAGATCCCCCACCATACCCCAAGATTCCCACTACACCTTTCTAAACATACTGGAAAATATTAAGATAGAACCAAACACCCTAATACTGGGTGATTTTAACTACCCTGCCATTAACTGGGAAAGCTACTCATGTACCAACACCTTTGCCTAACGTTTCTTGGAATTCATAAATTGCAACGTCCTGGATCAACTAATCCATAGTCCCACCAGGGGCTCCATTATCCAAGACCTGATCATTACCAACATGGGAAATCGATGCTCCACACCTATGGTCACCCCCACGTTAGTCACGTCTGGCCATAAGCTAATCACCCTTAACATCCACATCCCACCCCCACCCCCAAGTAAGGAAACCTTCATAAAAAACTTCTCCAAAGCCAACTTCATGCTACTCAAGTCAGAAGTGACAAACTTCATGACACCCATGCAGACGGGAACTGAAAGTTCAACTGCTGAATCCTACAGTAAGGCACTGTACGAGCACATCCACTCATGCATAAATCGTGCCATCCCAAATAGAACCAAGATGCTCTCATCCAAAAAAAAAAAGCTGAACTGGTGGTCCCCTGCCATAAACAAACTTTACAACAAAAGGAAGAAACTGTTGCAGAAAAGAGAAAAATCCCACGATGGAAAAAACTTCCTTACCAGCCTCAGTAAGAAACTGAGATCCCTCATAAAATCCTCCAAAGCTAGTTATGAAAATAAAATTGCTAAAGATTCCAAAGACAACAACAACGCATTCTATAACTATGTCAAGAATCTAAATGGCAATGCTCAGATGTGCTCTGAGCTAAAACAGAATGGCATTTAATATACTGATCCCAAGGATATTGCCAATATCCTGGCAGATCGATTCAGTGCCAACTTCACCCCCCTCTCATCCCCTAAATGGCCCATCTCAATACCGGAAGATTGCCAAATTCCGGTAATAACGGCCACACAGGTAAAAAACGCACTCTCCAAAGCTAAGAATACAGCATCCTTGGGACCAGATGACATCCCAGGCTGTGTACTGCATGAACTATAATATGAACTGGCACCTCACCTAAGTGTCATGTTTAATCATAGCCTCACCTCAGGTTTCGTGCCCACTGAGTGGTGCACAGCTACAGTTATCCCACTCCACAAGGGGGGATCCACCTTGGATCCTGGAAACTACCGTCCCATCAGTCTGACAAGCCTTATCTGCAAGGCCATGGAGCGTATTATCATGGAACCTATAAACAAAGACACTGGCAACCTTCAAACACTGGACTCCACCCAGTTTGGGTTTGTGAAGGGCCGATCTTGTCTCCTGAACTTGATTGACTTCTTCAAATCAGTCTCCAGAGCCATGGGTAAGGGTAAGGTGGTCTACAAAGCCTATCTAGACCTTGCCAAGGCCTTTGACACCATCCCCCACTCTGGAATCATAGATAAACTTACTAAGCTGGGCATTAATCCCTACGTCACCCAATGGGTTGCTAACTGGCTTACTGATAGAACCCACACTGTAAAAGTAGACGACTCCAAATACAGCTCCATACAAGTGACAAGTGGAGTACCTCAGGGTCCAGTCCTGGGACCGCTCTTGTTTGGCATCTACTTCTCTGAAATACAGGCCAACACTAAGGCACTCTGGATAACAAAGTTTGCAGATGACTGCAAACTGGGAGCCATTATTGAATCCCCAAATGATGTGGATACTCTACAAAAGGGCCTTACAGAAACATATGCTTAGTGCCAGAGCCATGGGCTCAAGCTCAATGCCAAGAAATGTATAGTTATCCCCTTTGGGAAAAAACATGTATCCATGAATTACCATATAGGTGGCAGTACACTAAACACCTAAAGTTTGATAAGAGACTTTGGGACACAGGTGGACAGTAGTCTCACCTTCGATAACCACATAGCCACAACAGTCAGAAAATCCTTCTATGTGGCACACCTCATCACTTAAGGGCTTTTCATCCAGAAAAAAGGAGATCATTGTCCCACTGTACTCATCCCTCATTAGACCCATTATAGAATACAATGCCCCATTTGGTATGTACCTCTCAAGACATCTGCAACAACTGGAAAGGCCACAGAAATACCTCACTAAAACAATCACAGGCCTAAAGCAGATGCCCTACGCTGACCGCCTTAAAAAAACTCTAGCTATACTCTGTCGCATATCATCTACTCAGAGGTGATCTTTGCTTAACACACAAGGCCATGTCAAACCCAGAGCTGTTGGACATGCTACACTTAAAGAAATCCCAATCCCTCAGAGCCACACACTCCAGGGATCTAAACCTTGTCATCACAATAAACAAAACATGCTGGAGGGATAGGTTCCTGACCCAGAGACTCCCTAGACTCTGGAAAAGATTGCCCATACATGTCAAGCAGAGTGCCTCTTTGGTCCTCTTCAAAAGGAACCTTGATGATTGGATGGGAGAAAGGAAATTCACCCTGGGAGCACGTCAGTCACCCTGCTAGACAGGGGTCCAGGGAAGTAAATAGTTTGGGAAGAAATAGCCAGGGAATTGTTATGGCTAGGCTTGTATAAGCCCTAGGGTTGATAGCCTAGTACCAACCAATGAACCTATGAACCTATGAACCTAATGTATCCTTACAACAGGATTGAAATGATGAAAGACATGAATGCATCTGGTAAAGTAGCCTTAGAGCAGGATTGCAAGGGGAAACGACATGAACACATCTGTCAAACTATGCTTACATCAGTGTTGTAAAGGTGAAAGACATGAATGCATCAGATAATTTATTCTTACATCAGTGTTGTAAGGGTGAAAGACGTGAATGCCTTTGACAATGTACGCGTACAGAAGTATTGTAAGGCTGAAAGGCATAACTACGTCTGATAAAGTAGCCTTACACCAGGATTGTAAGAGTGAAAGACATGAATGCATCTGGTAACGTGTGCTTACATTAGTGTTGCAAGGGTGAGAGACATGAAGGCATCTGATAATGTATCCTTACAGCTGTATTGTAAGGGTGAAAGATGTGAATGCATCAGATAATGTATCCTTACAACAGGATTGAAATGGTGAAGGACATGAATGCATCTGGTAACGTAGCCTTACAGCAGGATTGTAAGGGTAAAAGACATGAACACATCTGGCAAACTATCCTTACATCACTGTTGAAAAGGTGAAAGACATGAATGCATCAGATAATTTTTCCTTACATCAGTGTTGTAAGGGTGAAAGACATGAATGCCTTTGATAATGTATGCTTGCAGAAGTATTATAAGGATGAAAGACATGACTACATCTGATAAGGTAGCCATAAACCAGGATTGTAAGGGTGAAAGACATGAATGCATCTGGTAATGTGTGCTTACATCAGTGTTGCAAGGGTGAGAGACATGAAGACATCTGATAATGTATCCTTACAGCCGTATTGAAATGGTGAAAGATATGAATGCATCTGGTAACGTAGCCTTACAGCAGGACTGTAAGGGTAAAAGACATGAGCACATCTGGCAAACTATCCTTACATCAGTGTTGTAAGGTGAAAGACATGAATGCATCAGACAATTTATCCTTACATCAGTGTTGTAAGGGTGAAAGACATGAATGCCTTTGATAATGTATGCTTACAGAAGTATCGTAAAGGGGGAAGACATGACTACATCTGATAAGGTAGCATTACACCAGGATTGTAAGGGTGAAAGACATGAAAGCATCTGGTAATGTGTCCTTATATCAGTGTTGCAAGGGTGAGAGACATGAAGGCATCTGATAATGTGTCCATACATCAGTTTTGCAAGAGTGAGAGACATGAATACATCTGGTAACGTGTCATTTTGAAAGTCATGAATCCAGCTGATAATGAATCCTGAGTGCCGGATTGTAAGGGTCAAACACAAGAATGCATTCAATACTCTATCCTTACAGCAGGCTTTCAAGGGTGAAAGACATGAATGCATCAGATAATTTATCCTTACATCAGTGTTGTAAGGGTGAAAGACATGAATGCCTTTGATAATGTATGCTTACAGAAGTATTGTAAGGCTGAAACACATGACTACATCTGATAAAGTAGCCCTACACCAGGATTGTAAGGGTGAAAGACATGAACGCATCTGGTAATGTGTGCTTACATCAGTGTTGCAAGGGTGAGAGACATGAAGGCATTTGATAATGTATCCTTACAGCCGTATTGTAAGGGTGAAAGATGTGAATGCATCAGATAATGTATCCTTACATCAGTGTTATAAGGGTGAACGATATGAATGCCTTTGATAATGTATGCTTACAGAAGTATTGTCAGGGTGAAAGACATGACTAGATCTGATAACGTAGCCATAAACCAGGATTGTAAGGGTAAAAGACATGAACACATTTGGTAACGTGTCCTTACATCAGTGTTGTAAGGGTGAAAAATGTGAATGCATCTGATATAGTAGCCTTTCAGCAGGATTGTAAGGGTGAAATACATGAACACATTTGGAAACTAGCCTTACATCAGTGTTGTAAAGGTGAAAGACATGAATGCATCTGATAATTTATACTCACATCAGTGTTGTAAGGGTGAAAGACATGAATGTCTTTGATAATGTATGCTTACAGAAGTATTGTAAGGGTGAAAGACATGATTACATGGATAAGGTAGCCTTACACCAGGATTGTAAGGGTGAAAGACATGAATGCATCTGGTAATGTGCCCTTATATCAGTGTTGCAAGGGTGAGAAACATGAATGCATCTGGTAACGTGTCCTTTTGAAAGACATGAATCCAGCTGATAATGGATCCTCAGTGCAGGATTGTAAGGGTCAAATACAAGAATGCATCTAATACTCTATCCTTACAGCAGGCTTTCAAGAGTGAAAGACATGAATGCATCAGATAATGTATCCTTACAACAGGATTGAAATGGTGAAAGACATGAATGCATCTGGTAAAGTAGCCTTACAGCAAGATTGTAAGGGTAAAAGACAAGAACACATCTGGTAAACTATCCTTACATCAGGGTTGTAAAGGTGAAAGACATGAATGCAACAGATAATTTATCCTTACATCAGAGTTGTAATGGTGAGAGATATGAATGCCTTTGATAATGTATGCTTGCAGAAGTATTGTAAGGGTGAAAGACATGACTACATCTGATAAGGTAGCCATAAACCAGGATTGTAAGGGTGAAAGACATGAACGCATCTGGTAACGTGTGCTTACATCAGTGTTGTAAGGGTGAAAGACATGAATGCATCTGCTAATGTATCCTTACAACAGGATTGAAATGGTGAAAGACATGAATAGATCTGGTAACGTAGCCTTACAGAAGGATTGTGAGGGTAAATGGCATGAACACATCTGGCAAACTTTACTTACATCAGTGTTGTAAAGGTGAAAGACAAGCATGCATCAGATAATTTATCCTTACATCAGTGTTGTAAGGGTAAAAGACATGAATGCCTTTGATAATTTATGCTTACAGAAGTATTGTAAGGCTGAAAGACATGACTACATCTAATAATGTAGCCTTACACCAGGATGGTAAGGGTGAAAGACATGAACGCATCTGGTAACGTGTGCTTACATCAGTGTTGCAAGGGTGAGAGACATGAAGGCATCTGATAATGTATCCTTACAGCAGTATTGTAAGGGTGAAATATGTGAATGCATCAGATAATGTATCCTTACAGCTATATTGAAATGGTGAAAGACATGAATGCATCTGGTAAAGTAGCCTCACAGCAGGATTGTAAGGGTAAAAGACATGAACACATCTGGTAAACTATCCTTACATCAGTGTTGTAAAGGTGAAAGACTTGAATGCATCAGATAATTTATCCTTGCATCAGTGTTGTAAGGGTGAAAGATATGAATGTCTTTGATAATGTATGCATGCAGAAGTATTATAAGTATGAAAGACATGACTACATCTGATAAGGTAGCCATAAACCAGGATTGTAAGGGTGAAAGACATGAACGCATCTGGTAATGTGTCCTTACATCAGTGTTGTAGGGGTGAAATACATGAATGCAGCTGCTAATGTACCCTTACAACAGGATTGTAAGGGTGAAAAATGTGAATGCATCTGATATAGTAGCCTTACAGCAGGATTGTAAGGGTGAAGTACATGAACGCATCTGGAAATTACCCTTACATCAGTGTTGTAAAGGTGAAAGACATGAATGCATCAGATAATTTATCCTTACATCAGTGTTGTAAGGGTGAAAGACATGAATGCCTTTGATAATGTACGCTTACAGAAGTATTGTAAGGCTGAAAGACATGACTACATCTGATAAAGTAGCCTTACACCAGGTTTGTAAAGGTGAAAGACATGAACGCATCTGGTAACATGTGCTTACATCAGTGTTGCAAGGGTGAGAGACATGAAGACATCTGATAATGTATCCTTACAGTCGTATTGAAATGGTGAAAGATATGAATGCATCTGGTAACGTAGCCTTACAGCAGGATTGTAAGGGTAAAAGACATGAACACATCTTGCAAACTATCCTTACATCAGTGTTGTAAAGGTGAAAGACATGAATGCATCAGATAATTTATCCTTACATCTGTGTTGTAAGGGTGAAAGACATGAATGCTTTTGATAATGTACGTTTACAGAAGTATTGTAAGGGGGAAAGACATGACTACATTTGATAAGGTAGCCTTACACCAGGATTGTAAGGGTGAAAGACATGAACACATCTGGTAACGTGTCTTTACATCAGTGTTGCAAGGGTGAGAGACATGAATGCATCTGGTAACGTGTCCTTTTGAAAGACATGAATCCAGCTGATAATGAATCCTGAGTGCAGGATTGTAAGGGTCAAATACAAGAATGCATCTAATACTCTATCCTTACAGCAGGCTTTCAAGGGTGAAAGACATGAATGCATCAGATAATGTATCCTTACAACAGGATTGAAATGGTGAAAGACATGCATGCATCTGGTAAGGTAGCCTTACAGCAGGATTGTAAGGGCAAAAGACAAGAGCACATCTGGCAAACTCTCCTTACATCAGTGTTGTAAAGGTGAAAAACATGAATGCATCAGATAATTTATCCTTACATCAGTGTTGTAAGGGTGAAAGACATGAATGCCTTTGATAATGTACGCTTACAGAAGTATAGCAAGGCTGAAAGACATGACTACATCTGATAAGGTAGCCTTACACCAGAATTTTTAGGGTGAAAGACATGAACGCATCTGGTAACGTGTGCTTACATCAGTGTTGCAAGGGAGAGAGACATGAAGGCATTTGATAATGTATCCTTACAGCCGTATTGTAAGGGTGAAAGATGTGAATGCATCAGAAAATGTATCCTTACAACAGGATTGAAATGGTGAAAGACATGAATGCATCTGGTAAAGTAGCCTTACAGCAGGATTGTAAGGGTAAAAGACATGAACACATCTGGTAAACTATCCTTACATCAGTGTTGTAAGGGTGAAAGACATGAATGCCTTTGATAATGTATGCTTGCAGAAGTATTATAAGGATGAAAGACATGACTACATCTGATAAGGTAGCCATAAACAAGGATTGTAAGGGTGAAAGACATGAACGCATCTGGTAACGCGTCCTTACATCAGTGTTGTAGGGGTGAATGACATGAATGCAGCTGCTAATGTACCCTTACAACAGGATTGTAAGGGTGAAAAATGTGAATGCATCTGATATAGTAGCCTTACAGCAGCATTGTAAGGGTGAAATACATGAACGCATCTGGAAACTACCCTTACATCAGTGTTGTAAAGGTGAAAGACATGAATGCATCAGATAATTTATCCTTACATCAGTGTTTTAAGGGTGAAAGACATGAATGCCTTTGATAATGTACGCTTACAGAAGTATTGTAAGGCTGAAAGACATGACTACATCTGATAAAGTAGCCTTACACCAGGATTGTACGAGTGAAAGACATGAACGCATCTGGTAACGTGTGCTTACATCAGTGTTGCAAGGGTGAGAGACATGAAGACATCTGATAATGTATCCTTACAGCCGTATTGAAATGGTGAAAGATATGAATGCATCTGGTAACGTAGCCTTACAGCAGGATTGTAAGGGTAAAAGACATGAACACATCTGGCAATCTATCCTTACATCAGTGTTGTAAGGTGAAAGACATGAATGCATCAGATAATTTATCCTTACATCAGTGTTGTAAGGGTGAAAGACATGAATGCCTTTGATAATGTATGCTTACAGAAGTATTGTAAAGGGGAAAGAGATTACTACATCTGATAAGGTAGCATTACACCAGGATTGTAAGGGTGAAAGACATGAACGCATCTGGTAATGTGTCCTTATATCAGTGTTGCAAGGGTGAGAGAACATGAAGGCATCTGATAATGTGTCCTTATATCAGTGTTGCAAGTGTGAGAGACATGAATGCATCTGGTAACGTGTCCTTTTGAAAGACATGAATTCAGCTGATAATGATTCCTGAGTGCCAGATTGTAAGGGTCAAATACAAAAATGCATCTAATACTCTATCCTTACAGCAGGCTTTCAAGGGTTAAAGACATGAATGCATCAGATAATGTACTGTTACAACAGGATTGAAATGGTGAAAGACATGAATGCATCTGGTAACGTAGCCTTACAGCAGGATTGTAAGGGTAAAAGACAAGAACACATCTGGTAAACTCTCCTTACATCAGGGTTGTAAAGGTGAAAGACATGAATGCATCAGATAATTTATCCTTACATCAGTGTTGTAAGGGTGAAAGATAAGAATGCCTTTGATAATGTATGCTTGCAGAAGTATTGTAAGGGTGAAAGACATGACTACATCTGATAAGGTAGCCATAAACCAAGATTGTAAGGGTGAAATACATGAACGCATCTGGTAACGTGTCCTTACATCAGTGTTGTAAGGGTGAAAGACATGAATGCATCTGCTAATGTATCCTTACAACAGGGTTGAAATGGTGAAAGACATGAATGCATCTGGTAACGTAGCCTTACATCAGGATTGTAAGGGTAAAAGACATGAATACATCTGGCAAACTATCCTTACATCAGTGTTGTAAAGGTGAAAGACAAGCATGCATCAGATAATTTATCCTTACATCAGCATTGTAAGGGTGAAAGACATGAATGCCTTTGATAATGTATGCTTGCAGAAGTATTGTAAGGCTGAAAGTCATGACTAAATCTAATAAAGTAGCCTTACACCAGGATTGTAAGGGTGAAAGACATGAACGCATCTGGTAACGTGTGCTTACATCAGTGTTGCAAGGGTGAGAGACATGAAGGCATCTGATAATGTATCCTTACAACCGTATTGTAAGGGTGAAAGATGTGAATGCATCAGATAATGTATCCTTACAGCAGGATTGAAATGGTGAAAGACATGAATGCATCTGGTAACGTAGCCTTACGGCAGGATTGTAAGGGTAAAGACATGAACACATCTGTCAAACTATCCTTACATCAGTGTTGTAAAGGTGAAAGACATGAATGCATCAGATAATTTAACCTTACATCAGTGTTGTAAGGGTGAAAGATATGAATGCCTTTGATAATGTATGCTTGCAGAAGTATTGTCAGGGTGAAAGACATGACTAGATCTGATAAGGTAGCCATAAACCAGGATTGTAAGGGAGAAAGACATGAACGCATCTGGTAACGTGTCCTTACATCAGTGTTTTAAGGATAAAGGACATGAATGCATGTTCTAATGTAACCTTACAGCAGGATTGTAAGGGTGAAATACATGAACACATCTGGAAACTATCCTTACATCAGTGTTGTAAGGGTGAAACACATGAATGCATCTGATAATTTATCCTTACATCAGTGTTGTAAGGGTGAAAGACATGAATGCCTTTGATAATGTACGCTTACAGAAGTATAGTAAGGCTGAAAGACATGGCTACATCTGATAAGGTAGCCTTACACCAGGATGGTAAGGGTGAAAGACATGAACGCATCTGGTAACGTGTGCTTACATCAGTGTTGCAAGGGTGAGAGACATGAAGGCATTTGATATTGTATTCTTACAGCCGTATTGTAAGGGTGAAAGATGTGAATGCATAAGATAATATATCCTTACAACAGGATTGAAATGGTGAAAGACATGAATGCATCTGGTAAAGTAGCCTTACAGCAGGATTGTAAGGGTAAAAGACATGAACACATCTGGTAAACTATCCTTACATTAGTGTTGTAAAGGTGAAAGACATGAATGCATCAGATAATTTATCCTTACATCAGTGTTGTAAGGGTGAAAGATATGAATGCCCTTGATAATGTATGCTTGCAGAAGTATTGTAAGGATGAAAGACATGACTACATCTGATAAGGTAGCCATAAACCAGGATTGTAAGTGCAAAAGACATGAACACATCTGGTAACGTGTTCATACATCAGTGTTGTAAGGCTGAAAGACATGAATGCAGCTGCTAATGTACCCTTACAACAGGATTGTAAGGGTGAAAAATGTGAATGCATCTGATATAGTAGCCTTACAACAGGATTGTAAGGGTGAAATACATGAACGCATCTGGAAACTACCCTTACATCAGTGTTGTAAAGGTGAAAGACATGAATGCATTAGATAATTTATCCTTACATCAATGTTGTAAGGGTGAAAGACATGAATGCTTTTGATAATGTATGCTTATAGAAGTATTGTAAGGCTGAAATACATGACTACATCTGATAAGCTAGCCTTACACCAGGATTGTTAGGGTGAAAGACATGAACGCATCTGGTAACGTGCTTACATCAGTGTTGCAAGGGTGAGAGACATGAAGGCATCTGATAATGTATCCTTACAGCCTTATTGAAATGGTGAAAGACATGAATGCATCTGGTAAAGTAGTCTTACAGCAGGATTGTAAGGGTAAAAGACATGAACACATCTGGTAACGTGTGCTTACATCAGTGTTGCAAGGGTGAGAGACATGAATGCATTTGATAATGTATCCTTACAGCCGTATTGTAAGGGTGAAAGATGTGAATGCATCAGATAATGTATCCTTACAACAGGATTGAAATGGTGAAAGACATGTATGCATCTGGTAAATTAGCCTTACAGCAGGATTGTAAGGGTAAAAGACATGAACACATCTGGTAAACTATCCTTTACATCAGTGTTGTAAAGGTGAAAGACATTTATGCATCAGATAATTTATCCTTATATCAGTGTTGTAAGGGAGAAAGACATGAATGCCTTTGATAATGTATGCTTGCAGAAGTATTGTCAGGGTGAAAGACATGACTAGATCTGATAAGGTAGCCATAAACCAGGATTGTATGGGTGAAAGACATGAACGCATCTGGTAATGTGTCCTTACATCAGTGTTGTAAGGATGAAGGACATGAATGCATCTGCTAATGTACCCTTACAGCAGGATTGTAAGTGTGAAGAAGTTGAATGCATCTGATAAAGTAGCCTTACAGCAGGATTGTAAGGGTGAAATACATGAACACATCTGGAAACTCTCCTTACATCAGTGTTGTAAGGGTGAAAGACATGAATGCATCTGATAATTTATCCTTACATCATTGTTCTAAGGGTGAAAGACATGAATGCCTTTGATAATGTATGCTTACAGAAGTATTGTAAGGCGGAAAGACATGACTACATCTGATAAGGTAGCCATAAACCAGGATTGTAAGGGAGAAAGACCTGAATGCATCTGGTAATGTGTCCTTACGTCAGTGTTGTAAGGGAGAAAGACATGAATGCAGCTGCTAATGTTCCCTTACAACAGGATTGTAATGGTGAAAAATGTGAATGCATCTGATATAGTAGCCTTAAAACAGGATTTTAATGGTGAAATACATGAACACATCTGGAAACTACCCTTACATCAGTGTTGTAAAGATGAAAGACATGAATGCATCTGATAATTTATCCTTACATCAGTGTTGTAAGAGTGAAGGACATGAATGCCTTTGATAATGTATGCTTACAGAAGTATTGTAAGGGTGAAAGACATGACTACATCTGATAAGGTAGCCTTACACCAGGATTGTAAGGGTAAAAGACATGAATGCATCTGGTAATGCGTCCTTATTATCAGTGTTGCAATTGTGAGAGACATGAATGCATCTGGTAACGTGTCCTTTTGAAAGACATGAATCCAGCTGATAATGAATCCTGAGTGCAGAATTGTAAGGGTCAAATACAAGAATGCATCTAATACTCTATCCTTACAGCAGGCTTTCAAGGGTGAAAGACATGAATGCATCAGATAATGTATCCTTACAACAGGATTGAAATGGTGAAAGACATTAATGCATCTGGTAAAAATAGCCTTACAGCAGGATTGTAATTGTAAAAGATATGAACACATCTGGTAAACTATCCTTTTATCAGGGTTGTAAAGGTGAAAGACATGAATGCATCAGATAATTTATCCTTACATCAGTGTTGTAAGGGTGAAAGATATGAATGCCTTTGATAATGTATGTTTACAGAAGTATTGTAAGGGTGAAAGACATGACTACATCTGATAAGGTAGTCTTACACCAGGATTGTAAGGGTGAAGGACATAAACGCATCTGGTAACATGTCCTTACATCAGTGTTGCAAGGGTGAGAGACATGAAGGCATCTGATAATGTATCCTTACACCAGTACTGTAAGGGTGAAAGATGTGAATGCATCAGATAAGGTAGCCTTAAAGCAGGATTTTAAGGGTGAAAAACATGAATTTATCTACTAATGTATCCTTACATCACTTTTGTAAGGGAGAAATACATTACTGAATCTGATAATGCATCCTGACAGCAAGATTGTAAGGGTGAAAGACAGGAATGCATCTGGTAATGTATCGATACAGCAAGATATTATAAGTAAAAGATGCGAATGCCTCTGAGTATGCATCCTTACAGCAGTATTGTAAGGGTGAAAGCCATGAATCCCTTTGATAATGTACACTTACAGCTTCATTGTAATGTTGAAAGACATGAAGGCATCAGATATGGTAGCCTTAATACAGTGCTGTAAGGGTGAAAGACATGAATGTATCTGATAATGTATCCATACAGCAGGATTGTAAGGGTGAAAGAGGTGAATGCATCTGATAATGTATCCGTGCATCAGTTTTGTAAGGGAGAAAGACATGAACTCATCTGATAATATATCCTTACCGCAGGACTGTAAAGGTGAAAGACATGAATGCATCTGATAATGCATCCTTACAGTATGATTGTAAGGGTGAAAGATGTGAATGAATCTGACAAAGTGTCCTTACAGCAGGATAGTAAAGGTGTAAGACATGAATGCTTCTGATATGGTAGCCATACAGCAGGATTGTAATGCTGAAAGACATGGACACATGTGATAATGTTTCCTTACACCAGGATTGTAAGGGTGAAAGAGCTGAATGGAAATTATAATGTATTCTTATATCAGGATTGTAGGGGTGAATGACATGAACTCATCTGATAACGTATTTTTGCAACAGGATTGTAAAGGTGAAAGACATGAATGTATCTGGTAAGGTATATCTACAACAGTATTGTAAGGCTGCAAGACATGAATGTGTATGGTAATGAATTCTTAATGTAGGATTGTAAGGGTGAAAGATATGAATGCATCTGATAATGTATCCTTACCACTGGATTTTAAGGGTGAAAGATGTGAATGCATCTGGTACCGTATCTTTATATCAATGCTGTAAGGGTGAAAGACATGGATGCATCTGATAATGTATCCGTATAACAGGATTGTATAGGTGAAAGACAGGAATGCATCTGATAATGTATCCTTATAACAGGATTGTATGGGTGAAAGACAGGAATGCATCTGATAATGCATCCTGAGAACAGGATTGTAAGGGTGAAATACAAGAATGCATCTGATAATCTATCCTTACAGCAGACTTGTTAGGGTGAAAAACATGAATGCATATGATAATGTATCCTGAGAGCAGGCTTGTAAGGGTGAAAGACGTGAATACATCTTATAAATTATCCTTAAATCTATGTTGTAAGTGTTAAACACATGAATATATTTGATAATGCATCCTTACAGCAGGATTGAAGACTGAAAGACATGAATGCATCTGATAATGTATCCTTATAACAGGATTATAATGGTGGAAGACGTGAATGCATCTGATAATGTACCCTTATAACAGGATTGTAAGGGTGAAAGACATGAATGCAGCTGCTAATGTACCCTTACAACAGGATTGTAAGGGTGAAGAACGTGAATGCATCTGATATAGTAGCCTTACAGCAGGATTGTAAGGGTGAAATACATGAACACATCTGGAAACTATCCTTACATCAGTCTTGTAAAGGTGAAAGACATGAATGCATCTGATAATTTATCCTTACATCAGTGTTGTAAGGGTGAAAGACACGAAAGCCTTTTATAATGTACGCTTACAGAAGTATTGTAAGGGTGAAAGACATGACTGCATCTGATAAGATAGCCTTACACCAGGATTGTAAGGGTGAAAGACATGAACGCATCTGGTAATGTGTCCTTACATCAGTGTTACAAGGGTGAGAGACATGAAGGCATCTGATAATGTATCCTTACACCAGTACTGTAAGGGTGAAAGATGTGAATGCATCAGATAAGGTAGCCTTACAGCAGGATTTTAAGGGTGAAAAACATGAATGTATCTACTAACGTATTCTTACATCAGTTTTGTAAGGGAGAAAGACATTACAGCATCTGATAATGCATCCTGACAGCAGGATTGTAAGGGTGAAAGACAGGAATGCATCTGGTAATGTATCGATACAGCAAGATATTATAAGTAAAAGATGCGAATGCCTCTGAGTATGCATCCTTACAGCAGTATTGTAAGGGTGAAAGCCATGAATCCCTTTGATAATGTACCCTTACAGCTTCATTGTAATGTTGAAAGACATGAAAGCATCAGATAAGGTAACCCTAATACAGTGTTGTAATGGTGAAAGACATGAATGTGTCTGATAATGTATCCATACAGCAGGATTGTAAGGGTGAAAGAGGTGAATGCATCTGATAATGTATCCTTACAACAGGATTGTAAGTGTGAAAGACCTGAATGCAAATGATAATGTATTCTTATATCAGGATTGTAGGGGTGAAAGACATGAACTCATCTGATAACGTATTTTTGCAACAGGATTGTAAAGGTGAAAGACATGAATGTATCTGGTAAGGTATATCTGCAACAGTATTGTAAGGCTGCAAGACATGAACGTGTATGGTAATGAATTCTTAATGTAGGATTGTAAGGGTGAAAGATGTGAATGCATCTGATAATGTATCCGTATAACAGGGTTGTATGGGTGAAAGACAGGAATGCATCTGATAATGTATCCTTATAACAGGATTGTATGGGTGAAAGACAGGAATGCATCTGATAATGCATCCTGAGAGCAGGATTGTAAGGGTGAAATACAAGAATGCATCTGATAATCTATCCTTACAGCAGACTTGTTAGGGTGAAAGACATGAATGCATCTGATAATGTATCCTTAGGGCAGGATTGTAAGGGTGAAAGATGTGAATACATCTTATAAATTATCCTTAAATCTATGTTGTAAGTGTTAAACACATGAATATATTTGATAATATATCCTTACAGCAGGATTGTAAGACTGAAAGACATGAATGCATCTGATAATGTATCCTTGTAACAGGATTGTAAGACTGAAAGACGTGAATGCATCTGATAATGTATCTTTATAACAAGATTGTAAGGGTGAAATACATGAATGCATCTGATAATGTGTCCTTACAGCAGTATTGCAAGGGGGAAAGACATGAATGCAACTGATAATGTATCTTTACAGTAAGATTGTAAGGGTGAAAGATGTGAATGCATATTATAACGTATCCTTACATCAATGTTGCAAGAATGAAAGACACGAATGCCTCTGATAATGTGTCTTAACAGCATGATTGTAAGGGTGAAAGACATGAATGCATTTGATAATGTATCCAACAGCAGGATTGCAAGGGTGAAAGACATGAATGTGTCTGATAATGTATCCTGAGAGCAGTATTGTAAGGGTGCAAGACATGACTGCATTTGCTATAGCAGCCTTACAGCAGGATTGTAAGCGTGAAAGAAGTAAATGCATCTGATAATGTATCCTTACATCAGTGTTTTAAAGGTGAAAGACATTAACTCATCTGATAATGTCTCATTACAACAGTATTGCAAGGGTGAAAGACGTGAATGCATCTGATTAGGTAGCCTTACAGCAGGATTGTAAAGGTGAAAGACATGAACGCAGCTGGTAACGTATCTTTACATCAGTGTTGTAAGGGTGAAAGACAAGAATGCATCTGATATTGTATCCTTACTGCAGGATTGTAAGGGTGACAGACATGAATATATCTGATAATGTATCCATACATCAGTGTTCTAAGGGTGACAGATATGGACGCATCGGATAATGTTTCCTTACATCAGGATTGTAAGGGTGAAAGACATGAATTCCTCTGATAATGTATCATTACAGCAATATTGTAAGGGTGAAAGACATGACTTCAGGATTCTAACTGTGACAGACATGAACTCATCTGGTAATTTGCCCTTTCATCAGTGTTGTAAGGGTAAAAGACATGAATGCATCTAAAAATGTATCTTTAAAGCATTACTGTAAGGGAGAAAGACATGAATGCATCTGATAAAGTAACCTTACAACAGGATTGTAAGGTGAAAGACACGAATGCATAATGTATACTTACATCAGTGCTGTAATGGTGAAAGACATGAACGCATTTGATAATGTATCCTTAAAGCAGGATTGTAAGAGTGAAAGACATGAATGCATCTGATAATGTACCCTGAGAGCAGGATTGTAAAAGTGAAAGACGTGAATTTATCTGGTAATGTATCCTTACATCAGTGTTGTAAGTGTGAAAGACATGAATGCATCTGATATTGTACTCTTACAGCAGGATTGTAAGGTTCAAAGACAAGAATGCATCTGATAATGTATCCTTACAACAGGATTGTAAGGGTGACAGACATAAATGCATCTGATAATGTATCCTTACCTCAGTGTTGTAATGGTGAAAGACATGAACGCATCTGGTACCGTATCCTTACATCAGTGTTGTAAGGGTGAAAGACATGAACACATCTGATAATGTATTCTTAAACCAGGATTGTAAAGTAGAAGGAAGTGAATGCATTTTATAATGCATCTTTACATCAGGATTGTAAGGGTGAAAGACATAAACTCATCTGGTACCGTATCCTTACAGCAGGAATGTAAGGGTGAAACACATGAATGCATCTGATAATGTACCCTGAGAAGAGGATTGCAAGAGTGATAGACGTGAATCTATCTGGTAATGTATCTTTTCATCGGTGTTGTAAGTGTGAAAGACATGAATGCATTTGATAATGTATCCTGAGAGCAGGATTGTAAGGGTGAAATACAAGAATGCTTCTGATAAGCTATCCTTACAGCAGGCTTGTAAGAGTGAAAGACATGAATGCATTTGATAATGTATCCTTATAACAGGATTGTAAGGGTGAAAGACATGAATGCATCTGATAAGGTAGCCTTACAACAAGACTGTAAGGGTCAAAGACGTAAATGTATCTGATAATATATCCATAGTTCAGTGTTGTAAGGGTGAAACATAAGGATGCATCTGATAACGTAGCCATACAGCAGGAATGTAAGGGTGAAAGACATGAATTCATCTGATAATTAATCCTTACAGCAGGATTGTAAGAGTGATAGACGTGAATTTATCTGGTAATATACCCTTACATCAGTGTTGTAAAGGTGAAAGACATGAAGGCATCTGGTACCATATCCTTACATCAGTGTTGTAAGGGTGAAATGCATGAATGCATTGGATAATGTACCCTGAGAGGAAGATTGTAAGAGTGATAGACGTGAATCTATCTGGTAACGTATCTTTACATCAGTGTTGTAAGGGTGAAAGCATCTGATATTGCATCTGATATTGTATTCTTACAACAGGATTGTAAGGGTGAAAGACATGAATGTATTTGATAATGTATCCTTACAACAGTGTTGTAAGGGTGAAATACATGAATGTGTCTGATATTGTATTCTTGCAGCATGATTGTAAGGTTCAAAGACAAGAATGCATCTGATAATGTATCCTTACAACAGGATTGTAAGGGTGACAGACAAAAATGCATCTGTTAATGTATCCTTACATCAGTGTTGTATGGCTGAAAGACATGAACGCATCTGGTACCGTATCCTTACATCAGTGTTGTAAGGGTGACAGGCATAAATGCATCTGATAATGTAACCTGAGAGGAGGATTGTAAGACTGATAGACGTGAAAATATCTGGTAACGTATCTTTACATCAGTGTTGATATTGCATCCTTACAGCAGGACCTTAACAGTGAAAGGCAAGAATGCATGTGATAATGTATCCTTACAACAGTGTTGTAAGGTCGAAAGACATGAATGCATCTGGTATCATATCCTTACATCAGTGTTGTAAGGGTGAAAGACATGATCACATCTGATAATGTATCCTTACACTAGGATTGTAAGGTAGAAAGATGTGAATGCATCTGATAATGTATCCTTACACCAGTGTTGTAAGGGTGAAAGTATCTGATATTGCATCCTTACAGCAGGACATTAACGGTGGAAGACAAGAATGCATCTGATAATGTATCCTTACAACAGGATTGTAAGGGTGAAAGACATGAATGCATTTGATAATGTATCCTTACATCAGTGTTGTAAGGGTGAAAGACATGAATGCATCTGATAATGTATCCTTATAACAGGATTGTAAGGGTGAAAGACATGAATGCATCTGGTAATGTATCCTTATACCAGGACTGTAAGGGGGGAAATACAAGAATGCATCTGATAATGCATGCTTATAGCAGGATCATAAAGGTGAAAGATGTGAATGCATCTGGTAATGTATCCTTATACCAGAATTGTAAGGGTGAAATAAAAGAATGCATCTGATAATGCATGCTTATAGCAGGATCATAAAGGTGAAAGATGTGAATGCATCTGGTAATGTATCCTTATACCAGAATTGTAAGGGTGAAATAAAAGAATGCATCTGATAATGCATGCTTAAAGCAGGACAGTAAGTGTGAAAGACATGACTTCATCTGATATATTAGCCTTATGGCAAGATTGTAAGGGTGAAAGACATGAACGCATCTGGTAAAGTATATTTAATGTAAGATTGTAATTGTGAAAGACATGAATGCATCTGATAAAGTGTCCTTTCAACAGGATTCTAAAAGTGAAAGACATGAATGCATCTGATAATGAATCCTTAGAGCCGGATTGAATGGGAGAAATACATGAATGCATCTAATATTCTATCCTTGCAACAGGATTGTAAGGGTGAAAGACATGAATGCATCTGATAAGGTAGCCTTACAGCAGTATTGTAAGGGTGGAACACAAGAATGCATCTGATAATGTATCCTTTCAGCAAGACTGTAAGGGTGAAAGACATGAATGCATTTAATAATGTATCCTTATAACAGGATTGTAAGGGTGAAAGACATGAATGCATCTGACAATGTATCCTTATAACAGGATTGTAAGGGTGAAAGACATGAATGCATCTGATAATCTATCCTTATAACAGGATTGTAAGGGTGAAAGACATGAAGGCATCTGTTAAGGTAGCCTTACAGCAGTATTGAAAGGGTGGAACACAAGAATGCATCTGATAATGTATCCTTACAGCAAGACTGTAGGGGTGAAAGACGTAAATGTATCTAATAATATATCCATAGTTCAGTGTTGTAAGGGCGAAACATATGGATGCATCTAATAACTTATCCATACAGCAGGATTGCAAGGGTGAAAGACATGAATTCATCTCATAATGTATCCTTACAGCAAGATTGTAAGAGTGAAAGGCGTGAATTTATCTGGTATTGTACCCTTACATCAGTGTTGTAAGGGTGAAAGACATGAATGTATCTGATAATGTATCCTTACATCAGTGTTGTAAGGCTGAAAGACATGAACGCATCTGGTACCGTATCCTTACATCAGTGTTGTAAGGGTGAAAGACATGAACACATCTGGTACCGTATCCTTACATCAGTGTTGAAAGGGGGAAAGACATGAACACATCTGATAATGTATCCTTAAACGAGGATTGTAAAGGAGAAAGAAGTGAATGCGTCTGATAATGCATCTTTACATCAGGATTGTAAGGGTGAAAGATATAAACTCATCTGGTAATGTATCCTTACAGCAGGATTGTAAGGGTGAAATGCATGAATGCATCTGATAATGTACCCTGAGAGGAGGATTGTAAGAGTGATAGAGGTGAATCTATCTGGTATGAATGCATCTGATAATGTATCCTTACAACAGGATTGTATGGGTGAAAGACAGGAATGCATCGGGCCTCCGCTGAAAATGGACATGTATCCAGTTGGACTCTCCCGGTTAACCAATGTAAAATAAATAAATAAATAAATAATGTATCCTTACAACAGGATTGTAAGGGTGACAGACATAAATGCATCTTATAATGTATCCTTACATCAGTGTTGTAAGGGAGACAGGCATGAATGCATCTCATAATGTACCCTGAGAGGAGGATTGTAAAACTGATAGATGTGAATCTATCTGGTAATGTATCTTTACGTCAGTGTTGTAAGGGTGAAAGCATCTGATATTGCATCCTTACAGCAGGACCTTAACGGTGAAAGAAAAGAATGCATCTGATAATGTATCATTACAACAGGATTGTAAGGGTGAAACACATGAATGCATCTGATAATGTATCCTTACAACAGGATTGTAAGGGTGAAAGACATGAATGCATTTGATAATGTATCCTTACAACAGTGTTGTAAGGGTGAAAGGCATGAACGCATCTGGTAACATATCCTTACATCAGTGTTGTAAGGGTGAAGGACATGGTCACATCTGATAATTTATCCTTATAGCAGGATCATAAAGGTGAAAGATGTGAATGCATCTGGTAATGTATCCTTTTACCAGGATTGTAAGGGTGAAATACAAGAATGCATCTGATAATGCATGCTTAAAGCAGGACAGTAAGGGTGAAAGACATGACTGCATCTGATATATTAGCCTTATGGCAAGATTGTAAGGGTGAAAGACATGAATGCATCTGATAATGAATCCTTAGGGCAGGATTGTATGGGAGAAATACATGAATGCATCTAATACTCTATTCTTGCAACAGGATTGTAAGGGTGAAAGACATGAATTCATCTGAAAATGTATCCTTACAGCAAGACTGTAATGGTGAAAGACATGAATGCATCTGATAATGTATCCTGAGAGCAGGATTGTAAGGGTGAAGTACAAGAATGCATCTGATAATCTATCCTTACAGCAGGCTTGTAAGGGTGAAAGACATGAATGCATCTGATAATGTATCCTTATAACAGGATTGTAAGGGTGAAAGACATAAATGCATCTGATAATGTGTCCTTACAGCAGTATTGCAAGGTGGAAAAACATGAATGCAACTGATAATGTATCCTTACAGCAAGATTGTAAGGGTGAAAAATGTGAATTCATATTGTAACGTATCCTTACATCAGTGTTGCAAGAGTGAAAGACATGAATGCCTCTGATAATGTGTCCTAACAGCATAATTGTAAGGATGAAAGACATGAATGCATCTCATAATATAGCCTTAAAGCAGGATTCTAAGGGTGAACGACATTAATGCATCTGATAACGTATCCTTACAGCAGGATTCTAAGGGTGAAAGACATTAATGCATCTGATAAGTTAGCCTTTTAGCAGGATTGTAAGGGTGAAAGACGTCAATGCATCTGATTATGTAGCCTTACAGCAGTGATGTCAGGGGGAAAGACATGAACGCATTTTGTATCTTACCCTTACATCAATGTTGTAAGGGTGAAAGACATGAATGCATCTGATAATGCATCCTTACACCACGATTGTAAGCGTGAAAGAAGTGAATGCAGCTGATCATGTATCCTTACATCAGTGTTTTATAGGTGAAAGAAATGAACTCATCTGATAATGTCAGATTACAACAGTACTGCATGGGTAAAAGACGTGAATGCGTCTGACAAGGTAGACTTACAGCAGGATTGTACAGGTGAATGACATGAACGCAGCTGGTAACGCATCTTTAAATCAGTGTTATAAGGGTGAAAGACATGAATGCATCTGATAATGTATCCTTTCATCAATGTTCTAAGGGTGACAGATATGGATGCATCAGATAATGTATCCTTACATCAGGATTATAAGGGTGAAAGACATGAATTTATCTGGTAATGTATCCTTACATCAGGATTGTAAGGGTGAAAGACATGAATGCATCTGATAAGGGAGCCTTACAGCAGTATTGTAAGGGTGGAACACAAGAATGCATCTGATAATGTATCCTTACAGCAAGACTGTAAGGGTGAAAGACATAAATGTATCTGATAATATATCCATAGTTCAGTGTTGTAAGGGCAAAACATATGGATGCATCTGATAACTTATCCATACAGCAGGATTGTAAGGGTGAAAGACATGAATTCATCTGATAATGTATCCTTACAGCAAGATTATAAGGGCAAAAGACATAAATGCATCTGATAATGTATCCTTACAGCAGGATTGTAAGAGTGAAAGGCGTGAATTTATCTGGTAATGTATCCTTACATCAGCGTTGTAAGAGTGAAAGACATGAATGCATCTGATATTGTATTCTTACAGCAGGATTGCAAGGTTCAAAGACAAGAATGCATCTGATAATGTATCCTTACAACAAGATTGTAAGGGTGACAGACATAAATTTATCTGATAATGTATCCTTACAGCAGGATTGTAAAAGTGAAAGACGTGAATTTATCTGGTAATGTATCCTTACATCAGTGTTGTAAGTGTGAAAGACATGAATGCATCTGATATTGTATTCTTACAGCAGGATTGCAAGGTTCAAAGACAAGAATGCATCTGATAATGTATCCTTACAACAAGATTGTAAGGGTGACAGACATAAATTTATCTGATAATGTATCCTTACATCAGTGTTGTAAGACTGAAAGACATGAACGCATCTGGTACCCTATATTTACATCAGTGTTGTAAGGGTGACAGGCATGAATGCATCTGATAATGTACCCTGAGAGGAGGATTGTAAGACTGATAGACGTGAATCTATCTGGTAACGTATCTTTACATCAGTGTTGATATTGCATCCTTACAGCAGGACCTTAACAGTGAAAGGCAAGAATGCATCTGATAATGTAACCTGAGAGGAGGATTGTAAGACTGATAGACGTGAATCTATCTGGTAACGTATCTTTACATCAGTGTTGATATTGCATCCTTACAGCAGGACCTTAACAGTGAAAGGCAAGAATGCATCTGATAATGTATCCTTACAACAGCGCTGTAAGGTTGAAAGACATGAATGCATCTGGTATCATATCCTTACATCAGTGTTGTAAGGGTGAAAGACATGATCACATCTAATAATGTATCCGTACACTAGGATTGTAAGGTAGAAAGATGTGGATGCATCTGATAATGTATCCTTATACCAGGATTGTAAGGGTGAAATAAAAGAATGCATCTGATAATGCATACTTAAAGCAGGACGGTAAGGGTGAAAGACATGACTGCATCTGATATATTAGCCTTATGGCAAAATTGTAAGGGTGTAAGACATGAACGCATCTGGTAACATATATTTAATGTAAGATTGCAATGGTGAAAGACATGAATGCATCTGATAAAGTGCCCTTTTAACAGGATTCTAAGAGTGAAAGACATGAATGCATCTGATAATGAATCCTTAGAGCAGGATTGTATGGGAGAAATACATGAATGCATCTAATACTTTATCCTTGCATCAGGATTCTAAGGGTGAAAGACATGAATGCATCTGGTTCATAGGTTCATAGGTTCATACTAGGCTATCTGCCCTAGGGCATTTATAAGCCTAGCCAGAGTGTGTTTGGCTTTCGCCACCCATTTTAAATTAATTTTGCTATGCCCTTTTTCGAGGTTAGTATACTGTGCCTCTGTCTAACAGTGACACAGACGTGATACCCGGGGTAAACTTACGATCTCCCATCCACTCATCAAGATTCCTCTTGAAGAGAGTCAATGAGGGACTCTGCCTAACCTGGACCGGGGTTTTATTCCAGAGTGAAGGGAGCCTCTGGGTTATGAATCTGTCCCTCCAGCATGTCCTATTTATTTCAGTGCTGAGGTTCATGTCTCTCGAGCGCGTAGCTCGATGGGATTTGGATTTTCTGAGGTGCAGCAAATCCTTTAATTCTGGGTTGGACATGGCTTTATACATCAGGCACAGATCGCCTCTGAGCAAACGGTATGCCACTGAGTAGAGCTGGAGTTTCTTTAACCGAGCAGCATATGGCATCTGTTTGAGCCCTATGATCCTCTTGGTGAGGTACTTTTGGGGTCTTTCCAGTTGCTGCAGGTGTCTGGTAAGGTATATCCCAAAATGGGCATTGTACTCAATTATGGGCCTGATGAGGGATGAGTAAAGAGGCACGATGACCTCCCCTGATCTAGATGTGAATCCCTTCATGATTAAGTGGGCTATATAAAATGTTTTCCTAACCACTTTGGCCACGTGGTTGTCAAATGAGAGATTGCTATCAACTTGGGTCCCCAGGTCCCTAATTACGTCTTCTGTACTTAATGGATTACCACCTATGTGGCAATTTGTGGGCACTTTGTTTTTGCCAAAGGGGATGACTATACACTTTTTGGCATTTAGCTTGAGGCCATGGTTCTGGCACCAGTTGTCTGTTTCTATGAGGCCCTTTTGGAGGATGCTTGTGTTGGCTGGAGAGTCGATTATGGCGCCCAGTTTGCAGTCATCTGCGAACTTAGTCAACCACAGTCCTTCCATGTTGGCCTGTACCTCTAAGAAATCTATACTGAACAAGAGAGGTCCCAGGACTGAGCCTTAGGGGACGCCACTTGTAACTGGTTTGGAGTCTAACATGGCTCCAGCAATTCTAACCATGTGGGTTCTGTCCTTAAGCCAGTTTGCAACCCATCTAGTCACATAGGGGTTTATATTTAAGCTGGTGAGCTTATCTATAATGCCCGAGTGGGGTATTGTATCAAAGGCTTTTGTGAGGTCCAGGTAGGCTGTGTGGACCACCTACCCCTCATCAATGGCCTTGGTGACTGTCTCAAAGAAATCAACCAGGTTTAAGGGGCAGGATCTGCCCTTAACAAAGCTGAACTGGGTAGGATCCAGTGTCTGTAGGTCCCCAATATCTTTATTTATGAGATCCATGATGATCCTTTCCATAGCTTTGCAGACCAAGCTAGTCAGGCTTATGGGCCGATAGTTTCCAGGATCTGTTGAGGCACCACCTTTGTGGAGAGGGACCACTGTTGCAGTATGCCACTCTTTGGGTACATATCCTGTAGTAAGGCTGAGACTGAACAGTAGTTTTTTGTTTGGGTTTAGCTCTTCTTGGAGTTCATGTAGGACGCAGCCCGGGACACCGTCTGGTCCCATTGATGCTGTGTTTTTTGCTTTGGAGAGGGCAGGTCTTACCTGAGCATCTGAGATGTCAGGGGGGCAGCACTATGCTGGGATAAATATTTGCCCTTTTGGTGGGGAGGGGGGGGAGAAGTTTGCGCTGAACCTGTCAGCTAGGAGGTTGGTAATGTCTGTGGGTTCGGTGTATTTTTTGTCATTTTGGACTGATTCTGAGCATATCTGGGAATTCCCACCCAAGTTCCAAACATAACTAAAGAAAGCCTTGTGATTATCCTTAGTGTCCTGTGCAATTTTTCTCTCAAAGCTGGCCATAGACGATTTTATGAGTGCCCATAGTTTTTTGCTAATACTGATCAGAGATACCTTCCCTTTTTGGGATTTTGCTCTATCATGTAGTAGCTTCCTCCTTCTATTGTATAGTTTGTTTATGGCTGGGGTCCACCAGACAGGATGTCTGCCTTTGGAGGATTGGGTCTTGGTTTTATTTGGGATTGCATGATCCATGCATTCCTGAAGGTGTTCATAGAATGCGTTTATAAAGGATTCTGCGGTCTGGGCCATATTTTTCACAGGCCCGGGGGCTTTCAAGGATTCTGCCTCGGTTTTGAGGAGTGTGAAATTTGCTTTAGAGAAGTTTTTCACTGTGGTTTTCAGGGCAGGGGGTGGAGTCGGGATGTGAATATCCAGTGAGATTAGTTTATGGTCTGATCTTACCAGTGAGGGATACACTTCTGGTCTGGAGCATAGAGTCTCCATGTTGGTCTTGATCAGGTCCAGTATGTTTTCCCCTCTTGTGGGAGTGGTAACAAGTTGTTCCATAGCATTTGAGTTTTTAAATTCTAGGAACCTTTGGGCTAGGGTGTTGGAGCTAGAGTAATGCTCCCAGTCTATGTTTGGGTAGTTGAAGTCGCCCAATATAATGGTGTTTGGAGAGACCTTCATATTTTCCAGTGTTCTCAGGAAGGCCGAGTGGGGTTCCTGGGTTTGGGAGGGTGGTTTGTAGCAGGCTATAAACTGGAAGGCGGTTTTACCCACTGTTAGTTGCACATGGATAGTCTCTGATGCTTCGTGCTGTGCCACCAACCTGGAGGTGTGGGTATCTTTGACGAATATTGATACTCCCCCTCTTTTTGTAGTACGGTCCAAGTTTTGGGGCCAAAAAGCATGGTATGAGGTATAACCTGGTAGTGCTGGGGTGCTCTCGGGAGCCTTGAACCAGGTTTCTGTTACTGCACAGATATCGATGTTCTCCATGCTAAGGAGAGTTTCGAAAAGGTGCATCTTGAGGTTTAGACTTCTGGCATTGAGTAGCATTACTCTTAGTTTCTTATCCTTGTGATACCTATGGAGGTGGGTTTGTCTTTTGAGCCTTGCCTAAAAAAGGCACTATGGGGGTAGCAAGAGCCTTTGCCAATACCCGAAAGCCCAGGGGTGACAGGTGCAAGCTGTCCCTAGCGAAGCATCGTGGCTTGTCGAGCATGTCATCCCAGGATGACAGGCATTGGATCCCCTTTGAATGACACCAATACTTAAGCCAATTGTTGAAATTGTTCATCTTGTCTTCATATTGTGGCATCATTCTTGGTGAGGGTAAGATGCTACTCAAGGTCAGGGTCATACCAGCCTGTGCTACATGCTCAGAGTGCTCCTCTATGTCTCTTTTCATGTAGTCCAGGGAGGTACGTCTCATGTCATTCACACCAGCATGGACAATGACTGAGTCATATTTGTACTTGCCTTGGAGTGACCTGAGTGCTTGTGTTATGTGGCGGATCCTAGCGCCTGACATGTAAGGTAGCCTTACAGCAGTATTGTAAGGGTGGAAGACAAGAAGGCATCTGAAAATGTATCCTTTCAGCAAGACTGTAAGGGTGAAAGACATGAATGCATTTGATAATGTATCCTGAGAGCAGGATTGTAAGGGTGAAATACAAGAATGCATCTGATAATCTATTCTTACAGCAGGCTTGTAAGAGGGAAAGACATGAATGCATCTGATAATGTATCCTTACAGCAAGACTGTAAGGGTCAAAGACGTAAATGTATCTGATAATATATGCATAGTTGAGTGTTGTAAGTGTGAAACATAAGGATGCATCTGATAACATATCCATACAGCAAGATTGTAAGGGTGAAAGACATGAATTCATCTGATATTGTATCCTTACAGCAAAATTGTAAGGCCAAAAGACATAAATGCATCTGATAATGTATCCTTACAGCAGGATTGTAAGAGTGAAAGACGTGAATTTATCTGGTAATGTACCCTTACATCAGTGTTGTAAGGGTGAAAGACATGAACACATCTGATAATGTATCCTTAAACCAGGATTGTAAGGGTGAAATGCATGAATGCATCTGATAATGTACCCTGAGAGGAGGATTGTAAGAGTGATAGACGTGAATCTATCTGGTATGAATGCATCTGATAATGTACCCTTACATCAGTGTTGTAAGGGTGAAAGACATGAATGCATTTGATAATGTATCCTTACAACAGTGTTGTAAGGGTGAAAGACATGAATGCATCTGGTAACATATCCTTACATCAGTGGTGTAAGGGAGAAAGACATGATCACATCTGATAATGTATCCTTACACTAGGATTGTAAGGTAGAAAGACGTGAATGCATCTGATAATGTATCCTTATAGCAGGATCATAAAGGTGAAAGATGTGAATGCATCTGGTAATGTATCCTTTTACCAGAACAGTAAGAGTGAAAGACATGAATGCATCTGGTAACGTATATTTAATGTGATTGCAATGGTGAAAGACATGAACGTATCTGATAAAGTGTCCTTTTAACAGGATTCTAAAAGTGAAAGACATGAATGCATCTGATAACGAATCCTTAGGGCAGGATTGTATGGGAGAAATACATGAATGCATCTAATACTCAGTCGTTGCAACAGGATTGTAAGGGTGAAAGACATGAATTAATCTGAAAATGTATCCTTACAGCAAGACTGCAATGGTGAAATACATGAATGCATCTGATAATGTATGCTGAGAGCAGGATTGTAAGGGTGAAGTACAAGAATGCATCTGATAATCTATCCTTACAACAGGCTTGTAAGGGTGAAAGATATGAATGCATCTGATAATGTATCCTTATAACAGGATTGTTAGGGTGAAATACATGAATGCATCTGACAATGTATCCTTATAACAGGATTGTAAGGGTGAAAGACATTAATGCATTTGATAGTGTATCCTGGTAGCAGGAGTATAAGGGTGAAATACAAGAATGCATCTGATAATGTATCCTTATAACAGGATTGTAAGGGTGAAAGACATGAATGCATCTGATAATGTGTCCTTACAGCAGTATTGCAAGGTGGAAAGACATAAATGCAACTGATAATATATCCTTATAGCAGGATTGTAAGGGTGAAAAATGTGAATTCATATTGTAACGTATCCTTACATCAGTGTTGCAAGAGTGAAAGACATGAATGCCTCTGATAATGTGTCCTTACAGCAGGATTCTAAGGGTGAAAGACATGAATGCATCTGATAAGTTAGCCTTTTAGCAGGATTGTAAGGGTGAAAGACGTCAATGCATCTGATTATGTAGCCTTACAGCAGTGACGTCAGGGGGAAAGACATGAACGCATTTTGTATCTTACCCTTACATCAATGTTGTAAGGGTGAAAGACATGAATGCATCTGATAATGCATCCTTACACCACGATTGTAAGCGTGAAAGAAGTGAATGCAGCTGATCATGTATCCTTACATCAATGTTTTATAGGTGAAAGAAATGAACTCATCTGATAATGTCACATTACAACAGTACTGCATGGGTAAAAGACGTGAATGCATCTGACAAGGTAGACTTACAGCAGGATTGTACAGGTGAATGACATGAACGCAGCTGGTAACGTATCTTTAAATCAGTGTTATAAGGGTGAAAGACATGAATTCATATGATATTGTATCATTACTGCAGGATTGTAAGGGTGACAGACATGAATGTATCTGATAATGTATTCTTGCATCAATGTTCTAAGGGTGACAGATATGGATGCATCAGATAATATATCCTTACATCAGGATTGCAAGGGTGAAAGACATGAATGCATTTGATAGTGTATCTTTACATCAGTGTTGTAAGGGTGAAAGACATGAATGCATCTGATATTGTATTCTTACAACAGGATTGTAAGGGTGAAAGACATGAATGCATTTGATAGTGTATCTTTACATCAGTGTTGTAAGGGAGAAAGACATGAATGCATCTGATAATGTATCCTTACAACAGGATTGTAAGGGTGAAAGACGTGAATGCATCTGGTAATGTATCGTTATACCAGGATTGTAAGAGTAAAATAGAATAATGCATCTGATAATGCATGCTGAAAGGGTGAAAGACATGACTGCATCTGATATATTAGCCTTATGTCAAGATTGTAAGGGTGAAAAACATGAACGCATCTAGTAACGTATTTTTAATGTAAGATTGTAATGATGGAAGACATGAACGCATCTGATAATTAATCCTTAGAGCAGGATTATGAACCTATGAACCTATTGTATGGGAGAAATACATGAATGCATCTAATACTCTATCCTTGCAACAGGATTGTAAGGGTGAAAGAAATGAATGCATCTGATAAGGTAGCCTTACAGCAGGATTGTAAAGGTGAAAGACAAGATTGCATCTGAAAATGTATCCTTACAGCAAGACTGTACGGGTGAAACACATGAAACCATCTGATAATGTATCCTTACAGCAGGAATGTAAGGGTGAAAGACATGAATGCATTTGATAATGTATAATTACAGCAGGATTGTTACGGTGAAAGATGTGAATGTATCTGATAATGTATCCTTATAACAGGATTGTAAGGGTGAAGCACATGAATGCAACTGATAACGTATCCATACAGCAGGATTGTAAGGGTGAAAGACATGAATTCATCTGATAATGTATCCTTACAGCAAGATTGTAAGGGAAAAAGACATAGATGCTTCTCATAATGTATCTTTACAGCAGGAATGTAAGGGTGAAGGACCTGAACTCATCTGATAATGTATCCTTACAGCAGGATTGTAAGGGTGAGTGACATGAGCATATCTGGTAATGTATCTTTAGATCAGTGTTGCAAGAGTGAAACACATGAATGCCTCTTATAATGTATCCTTACAGCACTATTGTAAGGGTGAAAGACATGAACGCACCTGATAATGTATAATTACAGCAGGACTGTAAGGGTGAAAGACATGAACGCATCTGGTAATGTGTCCTTATATCGTTGTAATGATGAAAGACATGAGTGCCTCTGATAATCTATACATACAGCAGGATTATAAGGATGAAAGACATGAATGCATCTGGTAATGTATCATTGCATCAGTGTTGTAAGGGTGAAAGACATGAACACATCTGGTAATGTATCCTTACATCAGTGTTGTAAGGGTGAAAGACATGACTGCATCTGATAATGTATCCCGGCAGAAAGATTGTAAGGGTGAAAGACATGAATGCATCTGGTAATGTATCCATACAGCAAGATATTATAGGTAAAAGATGTGAATGCCTCTGAAAATGCATCCTTACAGCATTATTGTAAGGATGAAAGACATGAATTTATCTGATAATGTACCCTTACAGCAGGATTGTAAGGGTGAAAGACATGAAGGCATCTGATAATGTAGCTATACAGCAGGATTGTAACTGTGAAAGAGGTGAATTCATCTGATAATGTATCCTTACAGCAGGATTGTAAAGGTGAAAGACTTGAATGCAACTGGTA
Organism: Protopterus annectens; assembly: GCF_019279795.1. Taxonomy (NCBI): domain Eukaryota; kingdom Metazoa; phylum Chordata; order Ceratodontiformes; family Protopteridae; genus Protopterus; species Protopterus annectens. Next base: position 1,068,544,424 of record NC_056726.1, on the reverse strand, counting down.
ACATATCCCTTCAGCAGTATTATAAGGGCGAAAGACATGAATGTATCTGATAAATTAGCCCTACAGCAGCACTGTAAGGATGAAAGACATGAACACATCTGGTAATGTATCCTTACATCAGTGTTGTAAGGGTGAAAGACATGACTGCATCTGATAATGTATCCTGACAGAAAGATTGTAAGGGTGAAAGACATGAATGCATCTGGTAATGTATCCATACAGCAAGATATTATAGGTAAAAGATGCGAATGCCTCTGAAAATGCATCCTTACAGCATTACTGTAAGGATGAAAGAATTGAATTTATCTGATAATGTACCCTTACAGCAGGATTGTAAGGGTGAAAGACATGAATGCATATGATAAGGTAGCCCTACAGCAGAACTGTAAGGATGAAAGACAGGAACACATCTGATAACGTATCCTTACATCAGCATAGTAAGTGTGAAAGACATGAATGCATCTGATAATGTACCCTTACATCAGTGTTGTAAGGGTGAAAGACATGAATGCATTTGATAATGTATCCTTACATCAGTGTTGTAAGGGTGAAAGACATGAATGCATCTGATAATGTATCCTTATAACAGGATTGTATGAGTGAAAGACAGGATTGCATCTGATAATGTATCTTGAGAGCAGGATTGTATGGGAGAAATACAAGAATGCATCTGATAATTGGTAAGGTATACGACAAACAGTATTGCCAGGAGAGAAAGACATGAATGCATCTGATAATGTATCCTTACATCAGTGTTGTAAGGGTGAAAGACATGACTGCATCTGATAATGTATCCCGGCAGAAAGATTGTAAGGATATCCTTACATCAGGATTGTAAGGCTGAAAGACATGAATTCATCTGATAATTTATCCTGAGAGCAGGACTGTAAGGGTGAAATACAATAATGCATCTGATAATCTATCCTTAATGCAGCCTTGTAAAGGTGATGTAATTGTAAGATGAATGCATCTGATAAAGTATCCTTACATCAGTGTTGTAAGGGTGAAAGACATGAATGCTGCTGCTGATAAGTTAGCCTTACAGCAGGATTGTAAGGTTGAAGGACATTAATTCATCTCATAATGTATCCCTGCAACAGGATTGTAAGGGTGAAACACATGAATGAATCTGATAATGTATCCTTACAGCAGTATTGTAAGGGTGAAAGACATGAATGCATCTGGTAACGTATTCTTAATGTAGGATTGTAAGGGTGAAAGAAATGGATGCATCTGATAATGTATCTTTACTGCAGGACTGTAATAGTGAAAGATGTGACTGCATCTGTTAATGTATCCTTACATCAGGATTGTAAGGGTGAAAGACAAGAATGCATCTGATAATATATCCTTACAGCAGGATTGTAAAGGTGAAAGGTATGAAATCATCTGCTAATGTATCCTTACAGTAGGATTGTAAGGGTGTAAGAAATAAATGCATCTAATAATGTATCCTTACATCAATTTTGTAAGAGTGAAATACATGAACACATCTGATAATGTATCCTTACTCCAGGACTGTAAGGGTGAAATATGTGAATGTATCTGATAATGTAGCCTTACAGCAGGATTGTAAAGGTAAAAGACGTGAATGCATCTGATAATGTATCCTTACAGTAGGTTTGTAAGGGTGAAAGACATGAATGCATCTGGTAACGTATACCTACTACAGTATTGTAAGGTTGAAAGATATACATCTAGTAACATATTGTTCATGCAGGATTATAAGGGTGAAAGACATGAATACATCTGATAATAACAACTAGATCATATTTTGCATATGGCATTTACTGGCTGCCCCCCAGGCTGAAAGTTTCCATCCTTTATTGACTGATTTGCATTACTCACCACATTAAATTGTGTGCACATTCTGATAAACTTGCTTTTCAAAGGCAGTAATCTTCATTTTAAAATGTTCATGTGTAAATCAGTGTTCATCGCCATTGATGGTATTGATTGTTGCACTTCCGGATTTAATAGTGAATATTTGATTTTCAGAACTTTGGTTTACTCTTCTCTTTAAATGGAAACTCATACGGCTGTATAACTATATACAATATCTACAAAGCTGACATAATATGTCAATCAGACTTGATATTCTTAAGTAACTAAGTTATCTTAAACCAAATAGTGTTGACAAAAGTATCTGTATTACTAAAATAGAAGACTTTGGTTCCTAACTACCAGTCACCCTGCTCAGTGTTACTATTTAATGCAGCTAAAGCTGACACATCAGATCAGTGCCACCATGAATGCACCTTCAGCATAAAGTAATCTCAATGTTCCTGTCTCGTGTGCAGTTAATAACAAGCACTTGCCATCCCAAAAGAGCATCCTGTTATTTAATGTTAGCGTGAGATATCTGCTCAGTAAATAAACTATCTGTGAAGATAGTTTCAATTACTGCTAGAGTCTGGGTAGAGTTCTACCTTGCTCTCGGGAATGAACATTAAATATTATTAGTATTATTATGGACTGAAAAAGAAAATACTCAGTTTAACAACATAAAGCATGTTTTCTCATCAGTCATCATTTTCCATTAAGTAAAAAACATGAACACGTCTGATAATGTATCCTTACAGCAGTGTTGTAAGAGTGAAAGACGTGAATGCCTCTGATAATTTATCCTTACATCAGTGTTGCAAGAGTAAAAAGCATGAATGCCTCTGATAATGTGTCCTAACAGCATGATTGTAAGGGTGAAAGACATGAATGCATCTGATGTTAATACATCCTTACAACAGGATTGAACGGTTGAAACACATGAATGAATCTGATAATGTATAATTACAGCAGGATTGTAAGGGTGAAAGACAAGAATGCATCTGATGATTTATCCTTACAGCAGGACTGCAAGGGTGAAAGACATGACTGCATTAGATAAGGCAGCTTTACAGCAGGATTGTAAGGGTGAAAGACATAAATGCATCTGTTAATGTATCCTTACAACAGGATTGAAAAGTTGAAACACATGAATGAATCTGATAATGTATAATTACAGTAGGATTGTAAGGGTGATAGACGTGAATGCAGCTGATAATATAGCCATACAGAAGGTTTGTAAGGGTGAAAGACATAAATGCATCTGATAATGTATCCTTACTGTAGGATTGAGGGTGAAAGACATGAATGCACCTGATGATGTATCCTTAAAGCAGGATTGTAAGGGTGAAAGATGTGAATTCATCTGATAATGTGTCCTTACAGCAAGAGTGTAAGGTTCAAAGATGCGGATTCATCTGATATTGTGTCATTACAGCAGAATTGTAAAGGTGAAATACAAGAATGCATCTGATAAAGTATCCTTATAGCAGGATAGTAAAGGTGAAAGACATGACTGCATCTGATATGGTAGCCTTACAGCAGGATTGTAAGGATGAAAGACATGACTACATCTGATAATGTATCCTTATAACAGTATTGTGACGGTGAAAGACATGAATGCATCTGATAATGTAAACTGAGATCAGGATTGTAAGGGTGAAAGACATGACAGCATCTGGTAATATATTCTTAATGTAGGACTGTAATGGTGAAAGACATGAATGCATCTGATAATGTATCCTGAGAGCAGGATTGTAAGGGTGAAATACAAAAATGCATCTGATAATCCATCCTTATAGCAGGCTTGTAAGGATGAAAGGCATGAATGCATCTGATAATCCATCCTTACAGCGGGCTTGTAAGGGTGAAAGACATGAATGTATCTGATAATGTAGCCTTACAGCAGGATTGTAAGGTTGAAAGACATGAATGCATCTGATTATGTATCCTTACAGCAGGATTGTAAGGGTGGAAGACATGAATGTATCTGATAAGGTATACCTACAACAGTATTGTAAGGGTAAAAGACATGAATGCATCTGGTAATGTATCCATAAAGCAGGATTGTTTATAGGTTCATAGGTTCGTAGGTAGTTACTAGGCTATTGGCTCTAGGGCCTATACAAGCCTAGCCAAAAAGGTACCCTGGCTTTCGCCACCCAAGAAAATTATTTTCCTGTGCCCCTGTCAAGCAGAACAACAGAAGTGATCACCGGGGTGAATTTTCTATTACCCATCCAATCATCAAGATTTTTCTTGAAGAGTGCTACTGAAGAGCTCTGTTTGACATAGATAGGTAGTCTGTTCCAGAGTATGGGAAGTCTCTGGGAAAGGAATCTATCCCTCCAGCATGTTCTGTTTATTGTGGTGACAAAGTTTAGGTCCCTATAGTGTGTAGCTATGAGGGATTGGGATTTCTTTAAGTGGAGCATGTCCAACAGCTCTGGGTTTGACATAGCTTAGTGTGTTAGGTAGAGATCACCTCTGAGTAGGTGATATGTGATGGAGTAAAGCTGAAGTTTTTGAGACGGTCTGCGTAAGCCATCTGTTTGAGGCCAGTAATCCACTTTGTGAGGTTTTTCTGTGACCTTTCCAGTTGTTGTAGATGACTTGTGAGGTACATACCAAAAGGCATTGTACTCTATAATGGGTCTAATGAGTGATGAGTAGAGGGAACGATGACCTCTTTTTTCTGGATGAGAAACCTTTGTGATGAGGTGTGCCATGTAGAAGGATTTTCTGACTACTGTGGCAATGTGATTATCAAAGGAGAGACTACTGTCCACCTGTGTCCCAAGATCTCTTATCACACTTTGGTGTTAAGTAGACTACTGCCTATGTGGTAGTTCATGGGTACAGAGTTTTACCAAAGGGATGACAATGCACTTTTGGCATTGAGCTTGAGACCATAGCTTTGACACCAGGCATCTGTCTCAGTGAGGCCCTTTGTAGGATGTTCACATCATTAGGAGTTTCAATTATGGTTCCTAGTTTGCAGCCATCTGCAAATTTAGTTAGCCAAAGACCTTCTGTGTTAGCCTGTACTACAGAGAAGAAGACACCAAACAGGAGAGGACCCAGGACTGAACCCTGTGGTACTCCACTTGTCACTGGTCTAAAGTCTGATTTAGAGTCTGCTACTTTCACAGTGTGGGTTCTGTCAGTAAGCCAGTTGGCAACCCATCTTGTGACATAGGGATTTATACCTACTTTAGTGAGTTTATCTATAATTCCAGAGTGGGCGATGGTGTCGAATGCCTCGACAAGATCTAGATAGGCTGTGTGACCCACCTTACCCTCATCTATGGCTTTGGTGACTACTTCAAAGAAGTCTATCAGGTTTAGGAGACATGATCTGCCTTTTACAAACCCAAACTGTGTGGGGTCCAGAGTTTGGAGATCTCCACTGTCTTTGTTTATGAGTTCCATGATGATACGTTCCATGGCCTTGAAGACCAATCTTGTCAGGCTAATGGGGTGGTAGTTCCAGGAGTCTGTTGTGGCCCCACCTTTGTGTAAGAGCGAAAGACATTAATACATCTGATAATGTATCTTTAGAGCAGGATTGTGAGGGTGAAAGACGTGAATGCATATGATAATGTATCCTTACATCAGTGTTGTAAGGATGAAAGACATGTACTCATCTGATAATGTATCCTTACAGCAGGATTGTAAAGGTGAAAGATATGAATGCACCTGGTAATATATCCCTACAACAGTATTGTAAGGGTGAAAGACATGAATGCATCCTATAAGGTAGCCTTACAGCAGGATTTTAAGGATAAAAAACATGAACGCATCTGGTAACGTATCCTTACATCAGCATTGTAATGGTGAAAGACATGAATGCATCGGATAATGAACCCTTATGTCAGGAATGTAAAGGTGAAAGACATGAATGCATTAAAAAATGTATCCTGTGAGCAGGATTGCAAGGGTGAACTACAAGAATACAGCTGATAATGTATGCTTACAGCAGGATAGTAACGGTGTAAGATATGACTGCACCTGATATGGTAGCCTTACAGCAGGATTGTAAGGGTGAAAGACATGAATGCATCTGATAATGTACCCTTATAGCAAGATTGCAAGGGTGAAAGACATGAAATGCATATCATACCGTATCCATACATCAGTGTTGCAAGAGTGAAAGACATGAATGCCTCTGATTATATGTCCTAACAGTATGATTGTAAGGGTGAAAGACATGAATGCATTTGATAATGTATCCTTACAGCAGGATTGCAAGGGTGAAAGACATGAATGTGTCTGATAATGTATCCTGAGAGCAGGATTGTAAGGGTGTAAAACATTACTGCACTTGATATGGTAACCTTACAGCAGGATTGTAAGGGTGAAAGACATGAATGCATCTAATAATGTATCCTTATTTGTAAGGGTGAAAGACATGAATGCATATCATATCATATCCTTACATCAGTGTTGCAAGAGTGAAAGACATGAATACCTCTGATAATGTGTCCTAACAGCATGATTGTAAGGGTGACAGACATGAATGCATCTGATGATCTATCCTTACAGCAGGCTTTTATGGGTGAAAGACACAAATACATCTGATAATGTATCCTTACAGCAGGATTGCAAGGGTGAAAGACATGAATGCATCTGATAATGTATCCTGAGAGCAGGATTGTAAGAGTGAAACACATGACTGCATTTGATAAGGCAGCCTTACAGCAGGATTGTAAGGGTGAAAGACATTAATTCATCTAATAATGTATTCTTACAACAGGATTGAAAGGATGAAACACATGAATGAATCTGATAATGTATAATTACAGCAGGATTGTAAGGGTAATAGATGTGAATGTGTCTGATAATATAACCATTCCAAAGGTTTGTAAGGGTGAAAGACGTGAATGCATTTGATAATATATGCTTACTGTAGGATTGAGGGTGAAAGATGTTAATGCACCTGATAATGTATCCACACAGCAGGATTGTAAGGATGAAATACAAAAATGCATCTGATAATCCATCCTTATAGCAGGCTTGTAAGGATGAAAGGCATGAATGCATCTGATAATCCATCCTTACAGTGGGCTTGTAAGGGTGAAAGACATGAATGTATCTGATAATGTAGCCTTACAGCAGGATTGTAAGGTTGAAAGACATGAATGCATCTGATTATGTATCCTTACAGCAGGATTGTAAGGGTGGAAGACATGAATGTATCTGATAAGGTATACCTACAACAGTATTGTAAGGGTAAAAGACATGAATGCATCTGGTAATGTATCCATAAAGCAGGATTGTTTATAGGTTCATAGGTTCGTAGGTAGGTACTAGGCTATTGGCTCTAGGGCCTATACAAGCCTAGCCAAAAAGGTACCCTGGCTTTCGCCTCCCAAGAAAATTATTTTCCTGTGCCCCTGTCAAGCAGAACAACAGAAGTGATCACCGGGGTGAATTTTCTATTACCCATCCAATCATCAAGATTTTTCTTGAAGAGTGCTACTGAAGAGCTCTGTTTGACATAGATAGGTAGTCTGTTCCAGAGTATGGGAAGTCTCTGGGAAAGGAATCTATCCCTCCAGCATGTTCTGTTTATTGTGGTGACAAAGTTTAGGTCCCTATAGTGTGTAGCTATGAGGGATTGGGATTTCTTTAAGTGGAGCATGTCCAACAGCTCTGGGTTTGACATAGCTTAGTGTGTTAGGTAGAGATCACCTCTGAGTAGGTGATATGTGATGGAGTAAAGCTGAAGTTTTTTGAGACGGTCTGCGTAAGCCATCTGTTTGAGGCCAGTAATCCACTTTGTGAGGTTTTTCTGTGACCTTTCCAGTTGTTGTAGATGTCTTGTGAGGTACATACCAAAAGGGGCATTGTACTCTATAATGGGTCTAATGAGTGATGAGTAGAGGGGAACGATGACCTCTTTTTTTCTGGATGAGAAACCTTTTGTGATGAGGTGTGCCATGTAGAAGGATTTTCTGACTACTGTGGCAATGTGATTATCAAAGGAGAGACTACTGTCCACCTGTGTCCCAAGATCTCTTATCACACTTTCGGTGTTAAGTAGACTACTGCCTATGTGGTAGTTCATGGGTACAGAGTTTTTACCAAAGGGGATGACAATGCACTTTTTGGCATTGAGCTTGAGACCATAGCTTTGACACCAGGCATCTGTCTCAGTGAGGCCCTTTTGTAGGATGTTCACATCATTAGGAGTTTCAATTATGGTTCCTAGTTTGCAGCCATCTGCAAATTTAGTTAGCCAAAGACCTTCTGTGTTAGCCTGTACTACAGAGAAGAAGACACCAAACAGGAGAGGACCCAGGACTGAACCCTGTGGTACTCCACTTGTCACTGGTCTAAAGTCTGATTTAGAGTCTGCTACTTTCACAGTGTGGGTTCTGTCAGTAAGCCAGTTGGCAACCCATCTTGTGACATAGGGATTTATACCTACTTTAGTGAGTTTATCTATAATTCCAGAGTGGGCGATGGTGTCGAATGCCTTGACAAGATCTAGATAGGCTGTGTGACCCACCTTACCCTCATCTATGGCTTTGGTGACTACTTCAAAGAAGTCTATCAGGTTTAGGAGACATGATCTGCCTTTTACAAACCCAAACTGTGTGGGGTCCAGAGTTTGGAGATCTCCACTGTCTTTGTTTATGAGTTCCATGATGATACGTTCCATGGCCTTGAAGACCAATCTTGTCAGGCTAATGGGGTGGTAGTTCCAGGAGTCTGTTGTGGCCCCACCTTTGTGTAAGAGCGAAAGACATTAATACATCTGATAATGTATCTTTAGAGCAGGATTGTGAGGGTGAAAGACGTGAATGCATATGATAATGTATCCTTACATCAGTGTTGTAAGGATGAAAGACATGTACTCATCTGATAATGTATCCTTACAGCAGGATTGTAAAGGTGAAAGATATGAATGCACCTGGTAATATATCCCTACAACAGTATTGTAAGGGTGAAAGACATGAATGCATCCTATAAGGTAGCCTTACAGCAGGATTTTAAGGATAAAAAACATGAACGCATCTGGTAACGTATCCTTACATCAGCATTGTAATGGTGAAAGACATGAATGCATCGGATAATGAACCCTTATGTCAGGAATATAAAGGTGAAAGACATGAATGCATTAAAAAATGTATCCTGTGAGCAGGATTGCAAGGGTGAACTACAAGAATACAGCTGATAATGTATGCTTACAGCAGGATAGTAACGGTGTAAGATATGACTGCACCTGATATGGTAGCCTTACAGCAGGATTGTAAGGGTGAAAGACATGAATGCATCTGATAATGTACCCTTATAGCAAGATTGCAAGGGTGAAAGACATGAAATGCATATCATACCGTATCCATACATCAGTGTTGCAAGAGTGAAAGACATGAATGCCTCTGATTATATGTCCTAACAGTATGATTGTAAGGGTGAAAGACATGAATGCATTTGATAATGTATCCTTACAGCAGGATTGCAAGGGTGAAAGACATGAATGTGTCTGATAATGTATCCTGAGAGCAGGATTGTAAGGGTGTAAAACATTACTTCACTTGATATGGTAACCTTACAGCAGGATTGTAAGGGTGAAAGACATGAATGCATCTAATAATGTATCCTTATTTGTAAGGGTGAAAGACATGAATGCATATCATATCATATCCTTACATCAGTGTTGCAAGAGTGAAAGACATGAATACCTCTGATAATGTGTCCTAACAGCATGATTGTAAGGGTGACAGACATGAATGCATCTGATGATCTATCCTTACAGCAGGCTTTTATGGGTGAAAGACACAAATACATCTGATAATGTATCCTTACAGCAGGATTGCAAGGGTGAAAGACATGAATGCATCTGATAATGTATCCTGAGAGCAGGATTGTAAGAGTGAAACACATGACTGCATTTGATAAGGCAGCCTTACAGCAGGATTGTAAGGGTGAAAGACATTAATTCATCTAATAATGTATTCTTACAACAGGATTGAAAGGATGAAACACATGAATGAATCTGATAATGTATAATTACAGCAGGATTGTAAGGGTAATAGATGTGAATGTGTCTGATAATATAACCATTCCGAAGGTTTGTAAGGGTGAAAGACGTGAATGCATTTGATAATATATGCTTACTGTAGGATTAAGGGTGAAAGATGTTAATGCACCTGATAATGTATCCACACAGCAGGATTGTAAGGATGAAAGACGTGAATGCATCTGATTATGTGTCCTTACAGCAAGAGTGTAAGTTAGAAAGATGTGAATGCATCTGATAATGTATCATTATAACAGAATTGTAATGGGTGAAATACAAGAATGCATCTGATAAAGTATCCTTACAGCAGGATATTAAAGGTGAAAGATATGACTGCATCTGATACAGTAGGGATGAAAGACATGAACACATTTGATAAGTCATCCTTACACCAGGATTGTAAGGGTGAAAGACGTGAATGCATCTGATTATGTATACTTACATCAAGATTGTAAGGGTGAAAGACATGAACTCATCAGATAATGTATCTTTACAACAGGATTAAAAGAGTGAAAGACATGAATGCATCTGGTAAGGTTTACCTACAACAGTATTGTAAAGGGAAACGACATGCATGCATCCACTAACATATTCTTAATGTAGGATTGTAATGGTGAAAGACATGACTACATCTGATATTGTATCCTTATAACAGGATAGTAAAGGTGAAAGAGAAAATGCATCTGATAATGTATCATTACAATAGTATTGAAAGGGTGAAAGACATGAATGCATCTGATAATGTATCCTTATAACAGGATTGTATGTGTGAAAGACAGGAATGCATCTGATAATGTATCCTTACAACAGGATTGTAAAGATGAAAGACATGAACGCATTTGGTAATCTATCCTTTCATCAGTGTTGTAAGGGTGAAAGACATGAATGCATCTGATAATGTATCGTTACAGCAGGATTGTAAGGGTGGAAGACATGAATGCATCTGATAATGTATATCTACAAGAGTATTGTAATGGTGAAAGACATGAATGTGTCTGGTAATGTATCCATAAAGAAAGATTGTAATAGTGAAAGACATGAATAAATCTGATAATGTATCTTTAGAGCAGAATTGTAAGGGTGAAAGACGTGAATGCATATGATACTGTATCCTTACAGCAGGATTTTAAAGGTGAAAGATATCAATGCATCTGGTAATGTATCCCTACAACAGTATTGTTAGGGTGAAAGACGTTAATGCATCCTATAAGGTAGCATTACAGCAGGATTGTAAGGATGAAAAACATGAGCACATCTGGTAACGTATCCTTACATCAGCATTGTAAGTGTGAAATACATGAATGCATTGGATAATGTATCCTTGTATCAGGATTGTAAGGGTGAAAAACATGAATGCATCTAAAAATGTAACCTGTGAGCATGATTGCAAGGTTGAACTACAAGAATGCATCTGATAATGTATGCTTACAGCAGGATAGTAGGGGTGAAAGACGTGAATGCATCTAATAATGTATCCTTATATCAGGAATGTAAGGAGTGAAAGACATGAACACATCTGCTAACATATTTTTACTGCAGGATTGTAAGAGTGAAAGACATGAGTGCATCTGATAATGCAGCCTGAGAACAGGATTGTAAGGGTGAAATACAAGATTGCATCTGATAATCTCTCCTTGCAGCAGGCTTGTAAAGGTGAAAGACACTGCTCCACACCAGTGGTCACCCCCTCATTGGTCAGGTCTGACCCTAAGCAAATCACCCTTGACATCCACATCCCACCCCCACCCCCCAGTAAGGAAACCTCCTTAAAAAAACTTCTCCAAAGCCAACTTCATGCTACTGAAGTCAGAAGTGACAAACTTCATGACACCCACGCAGACAAGATCTGAAAGTTCGATTGCAGAATCCTACACTAAGGCCCTGTACGAGCACATCCACTCATGCATAAATCGTGCAATCCCAAATAGAACCAAGAAGCTCGTCTCCAAAAAAAGGAAGCCAATCTGGTGGTCACCTGCTATAAACAATCTATACAACAGAAGGAAGAAACTGTTGCAGAAAAGTGGAAAATCCCAGGATGCAAAAAAACTCCCTCACCAGCCTCAGTAAGAAGCTGAGATCCCTCATAAAATCCTCAAAAGCTAGTTACGAAAATAAAATTGCCAAAAATTCCAAAGACAACCACAAGGCATTCTATAACTATGTCAAGAATCTAAATGGCAATGCTCAGATCTGCTCTGAGCTACAACAGAATGGCATCAAATATACTGATCCCAAGGATATTGCCAATATCCTGGCAGATCGATTTAGTGCCAACTTCACCCCCCTCTCACCCCCTAAAGGGCCCATCTCAATACCAACAGATTGCCAAATTCTGGTAATCATGGCCACACAGGTAGAAACCGCACATTCCAAAGCTAAGAATCCATGGGACCAGATGTCATCCCAGGCTGTGTACTACATGAACTACAAAATGAACTGGCACCTCACTTATGTGTCATGTTTAATCATAGCCTCACCTCAGGCTTCATGCCCACTGAGTGGTGCACAGCTACAGTTATCCAGCTCCACAAGGGAGGATCCACCTTGGATCCCAGGAACTAACATCCCATCAGTCTGACAAGCCTGATCTGCAAGGGTATGGAATGCATTATCATGTAACTTATAAACAATGACATTGGCAACCTTCCAACACTAGACCCCACCCAGTTTGAGTTTGTGAAGGGTCGATCTTGTCTCCTAAATCTGATTGACTTCTTCAAATCAGTCTCCAGAGCTGTGGACGAGGGTAAGGCAGTCCACGCAGCCTATCTGGACCTTGCCAAGGCCTTTGACACCATCCCCCACTCTGGAATCAAAGATAAACTTCCTAAGAAGGCCGTAAATCCCTACATCACTTGATGGGTTGCCAACTGGCTTACTGACAAAACCCAGACTGTAAAAGTAGCCAACTCCAAATCCAGCTCCAGACAAGTGACAAGTGGAGTACCTCCGGGACCACTCTTGTTTGGCATCTACTTCTCTGAAGTACAGGCCAACACTAAGGGACTCTGGCTAACAAAGTTCACAGATGACTGCAAACTGGGAGCCATTATTGAATCCCCAAATGATGTGGATATTCTACAAAAGGGCCTTACAGAAACAGATGCCTGGTGCCAGAGCAATAGGCTCAAGCTTAATGCCAAGAAATGTATAGTTATCCCCTTTGGAAAAAAAAACATGTACCCATGAATTGCCACATAGGTGGCAGGACACTAAACATCAAAAGTGTGAAGAGAGACTTAAGGACACGGGTGGACAGTGGTCTCACTTTCGATAACCACATCGCCAGAACAGTCAGGAAATCCTTCTATGTGGCACACCTCATCAGTAAGGGCTTTTCATAAAGAAAAAAGGAGGTCATTGCACTACTTTACTCATTCCTCATTAGACTCATTATAGAGTATAATGCCCCATTTGGTATGTACCTCACAAAACATCTGCAACAGCTGGAAAGGCCACAGAAATACCTCACTAAAAAAATCACAGGCCTAAAGCAGATGCCATATGCTGACCGCCTAAAAAAACTCCAGCTATACTCTGTAGCATATCGTCTACTCAAAGGCAATCTCTGCTTAACATACAAGGCCATGTCAAACCCAGAGCTGTTGGACATGCTCCACTTAAAGCAATACCAATCCCTCAGAGCCACACACTCCAGGGATCTAAACCTTGTCATCACAATGAACAAAACATGCTGGAGGGATAGGTTCCTGACCCAGAGACTCCCCATACTCTGGAATAGACTGCCCACACATTTCAAGCAGAGTGCCTCATTGGCCCTCTTCAAAAGGAACCTTGATGATTGGGATGGGAGATAGGAAATTCACCTCAGGGATCATGACAGACGCCCTACTAGACAGGGGTCCAGAGAAGTAAATATTGTGGGAAGAAATATCCAGGGAATTGTTATGGTTAGGCTTGCATAGGCCCTAGGGCTGATAGCCTAGTACCAACCTATGAACCTATGAATGCATCTGATAACGTATCCTTACATCACTGTTGTAAGGGTGAAACACATGAATGCATCTGTTAATTTATCCTTAGATCAGGATTGTAAGGGTGAAAGACATGAAATAGCAAGGGAATTCTTATTTCTAGGCTTGTATAGGCCCTAGGGCCGATAGCCTAGTACCAACCTATGAACCTATGAATGCATCTGATGAGGTAGCCTTACAGTAGGATTATAAGGGTGAAATACATGAATGCATCTGATAATGTATCCTGACAGCAGGATTGTAAGGGTGAAAGACATGAATGCATCTGGTGATGTATCCATACAGCAAGATATTATACATAAGAGATGTGAATGCCTCTGATAAAGCATACTTATAGCAGTATTGTAAGGGTGAAAGACATTAATTCATCTGATAGTGTACCGTTACAGCAGGATTGTAAGGGTGAAAGACATGAAGGCATCTGATAATGTGTCTATAAAGCAGAATTGTAAGGGTGAAAGAGGTGAATGCATCTGATAATGTATCCTTTCTTCAGTGTTGTAAGGGGGAAAGCCATGAACTCATCTAATAATGTATCCTTACAGCAGGATTGTAAAGGTGAAAGACTTGAATGCATCTGGTAACATATCCCTTCAACAGTATTGTAAGGGTGAAAGACATGAATGCATCTGATAATGCATCCTTACAGCAGGATTGTAAAGGTGAAAAATGTGAATGAATTTGTTAATGTATCCTGACAGCAGGATATTAAAGGTGAAAGACATGACTGTTTCAGATATGGTAGCCTTACAATAGGATTGTAAGGGTGAAATATGTGGACACATCTGATAATGTATCCTTACACCATGATTGTATGGGTGAGAGACATGAATGCAACTGATAATGTATCCTTACCACAGTATTTTAAGGGTGAAAGATATGAATGCATCTGGTAATGTATCCTTTTTTTATATTTTTTATTTTACATTTGTTGACAGGGCTAGTCTAACTGGATACATGTCCATTTTCAGTAGAGGCGCAGGGGGAGAAAAGCTCCAAGCAGCAATAATGACAACAATGCAGTAAAATTAAAATTAAAATTGGTACAATGTTAACATTAAAAGATAGGGTTAAGTAGAGTTATTTAGAAACATTTAGGCTAGAATAAAATACCATGATTAGAAACAAAAAAAACAGAAAAAAATTTTTTTTTTTTTTTTTTACAACATCACTGTTGTAAGGGTGAAAGTCATGAATGCATCTGGTAATGTATCCTTATAAAAGGACTGTATGTTTGAAAGACAGGATTGCATCTGATAATGTATCCTGAGAGCCAGATTGTACGGGTGAAATACAAGAATGCATCTGATAAAGTATCCTTAAATCAGTGTTATAAACGTGAAAGACATTAACTCATCTGATAACGTATCCTTTCAAAAGGATTGTAAGAGTGAAAGACATGACTGCTTCAGATATGGTAGCCTTACAATAGGATTGTAAGGGTGAAATATGTGAACACATCTGATAATGTATCCTTACACCAGGATTGTATGGGTGAAAGACAGGATTGCAACTGATAATGTATCCTGAGAGCAGGATTGTAAGGGTGAAATACAAGAATGCATCTGATAATCTATTCTTACAGCAGGCTTGCAAGGGTGAAAGACATGAATACATTAGATAAAGTATCCTTAAATCAGTGTTGTAAAGGTGAAAGACATTAACTCATCTGATAACATATCCTTACAGCAGGATTGTAAGAGTGAAAGTCATGACTGCTCCTGATAAGGCAGCCTTATAGCAGGATTGTAAGGTTGAAAGACATGAATGCATCTGGTAAGGTATACGTATAAGAGTATTGTAAGGGTGAAAGACATGAATGCATCTGATAATGTATCCTTATAACAGGATTGTAAGGGTGAAAGAAACGGATGCATCTGATAATGTATCTTTACTGCAGGACTGTAAGGGTGAAAGACATGAATGCATCTGATAATGCATCCTTACAGTAGTTTTCTAAGGGTGAAATATATGAATTCATCTGATAATGTACCCTTACAGCAGGATTGTAAGGGTGAAAGACATGAATGCATCTGATAATGTATCCTTATAACAGGATTGCATGGGTGAAAGACAGGATTGCATCTGATAATGTATCCTGAGAGCAGGATTGTATGGGATAAATACAAGAATGCATCTGATAATCTATCCTTACATCAGTATTGTAAGGGTGAAAGACATGAAAGTATCTGGTAACGTATTCTTAATGTAGGATTGTAAGGGTGAAAGAAATGGATGCATCTGATAATGTATCCTTATAGCTGGATTGTAAGGGTGAAAGGCATGAATGCATCTTATAATGTATCCTTACAGCAGGATTGTAAGGGTGAAAGACATGAATGCATCTGATAATATATCTTTAGAGCAGGATTGTAAGGGTGAAAGATGTGAATGCATCTGGTAATGTATGCCTACAACAGTATTGTAAGGGTGAAGGACGTTAATGCATCCTATAAGGTAGCATTACAGCAGGATTGTAAGGATGAAAAACATGAACGCATCTTGTAACGTATCCTTACATCAGCATTGTAAGGGTGAAAGACATGAATGCATTGTATAATGTGTCCTTGTATCAGGATTGTAAGGGTGAAAGACATGAATGCATCCAAAATGTATCCTGTGAGCACGATTGCAAGGGTGAACTACAAGAATGCATCTGATAATGTACGCTTACAGCAGAATAGTAAGGGTTTATGACATGACTGCACTTGGTATGGTAGCCTTACAGCAGGATTGTAATGGTGAAAGACATGAACACATCTGATAATGTATCCTTACACCAGGATTGTAGGGGTAAAAGACATGAATGCATCTAATAATGTATCCTTAAATCAGGATTGTAAGGCATGAAAGACATGATCGCATCTGCTAACATATTCTTACTGCATGACTGTAAGGGTGAAAGACATGAATGCATTTGATAATGTATCCTTATAACAGGATTGTAAGAGTGAAAGACATGAGTGCATCTGATAATGCAGCCTGAGAACAGGATTGTAAGGGTGAAATACAAGAATGCATCTGATAATCTCTCCTTGTAGCAGGTTTGTAAAGGTGAAAGACATGAAGCAGACCCAGAAGCACTCACTACACAACATTAACCATACACATACCACACATAGTGTGCCACACAGTCACAGCCCTTAAAGCGAAATGACATCCCTAATACATAAGTAATAGGTGACTCTATCATCAGGCACACTGACGTCCCACTTACCAGACTGAACAAATAGAAGGTCACTGTAAGTTGCTTGTTGGGTGCCAGGATCCGCCAAATAACTCAAGCACTCAGGTCACTACACAACAAGTACAAATATGACTCTGTCATTGTCCATGCTGGTGTGAACGACTTGAGACGTACCTCCCTGGACTACATGAAAAGAGACATAGAGGAGCTCTCTGATCATGTGACCCAGGCTGGTATGCCCTGATCCTGAGTAGCATCCTGCCCTCACCTAGAATGATGCCACAGTATAGAGACAAAATGATTGACTTCAACAATTGGCTAAGCTACTGGTGTCATTTAAAGGGGATCCAGTGTCTGTCAGCCTGGGACGAGACGCTAGACAAGCCACGTTGCTTCACCAGAAATGGCTTGCACCTGTCACCCTGGGCTTTCGAATACTGGCCAAGGCTCTTGCCACCCCCATAGTGCCTTTTTTAGGCAAGGCTCAAAAGACAAACCCACCTCCTTAGACAATACAAAAAATAAAAAACTAAGGGTAATGCTACTCAGCGCCAGAAATCTAAACCTAAAGATGCACACACTCGAGGCACACCTCAATATGGAGAAAATCGATATCTGTGCAGTGACAGAAACCTGGTTCAAGGCTCCTGAGAGCACCCCAGCATTACCAGGATTCAACTCATATCATACTTTTCGGCCACAAAACTCGGTCAAAGGCACCCAGGGAGGGGGTGTATCAATCTTCATCAAGAACACCCACATCGCCAGATTAGTGGCATTACATGAAACATCAGAAACAATTCATGTGCAACTAATAGTGGGCAAAACTGCTTTCCAAGTCATAGCCTGCTATAGATCACCCTCTCAGTCTCAGGACCCACACGTGGACTTCCTGAGAACACTAGAGAATATGAAGATCCTACCAAACACCATAATATTGGGGGACTTCAACTACCCAAACATCGACTGGGTAAACTACTCGAATCCAAACTCATTTGCCCAACGGTTTCTAGAATTCATCAAATCAAACACCATGGAACAACTAGTTACTGTTGCTACAAGAGTGGAAAATGCATTAGACCTAGTCATTACAAGCATAAGGGATCAATGTTCCACACCGGAGGTAAATCCCTCATTGGTAAGATCGGATCACAAACTGATCACAATGGACATCCACATACCAACCCTACCCCAGCCAAGGAAACCACAGTAAAAAATCTCTCAAAAGCAAACTTCACTCTCCTCAACACAGAAGAAGGAAGCTTCAAAGCCCCCGAGAAATTGGAAAATGTTACCCAAACCACAGAATCCTATATGAATGCACTCTATATGCACCTATAGGAATGTATGGATATGCTATCCCAAGTAAAACCAAGGCTCACTCCTCCAAAAATAGGAGACCAGTCTGGTGGACCCCAGCCATAAACAAGCTATACAACAAAAGGAGGAGACCACTACATGACAGGGCCAAAACCCTAAAAGGGAAGGCATTCCTGATCAGTATTAGCAAGAAAATTTGCGCCACTATAAAAGCCTCAAATGCGAACTTCGAAAGAAAAATTGCCAAAGACTCCAAAGATAATCACAAGGCATTATTCAGTTACGTCAGGAACCTTGGAGGAAACACCCAGATCTGCTCAGAGCTAGTATAAAATGGCACAAAATACACAGAACCGACTGACATTGCCAACATTCTGGCTGACCAGTTCAGTGCAAACTTTACCCCCTCTTCCCCCCAAAAGGGCCTGTGTCTATCCCAGATGAATGTAGTCCCCCAGATATCTCAGACACACAGGTAAAAGCAGCCCTCTCCAAAGCTAAAAACACAGTGTCTATGGGACTGGAATGAATACTGGGCTCCGTCCTGCACGAGCTCCAAGAAGAACTAAACCCTCACTTAAATTCACTATTCCAACTCAGCCTTAAAACAGGTTATGTACCCAAGGAATGGCGTACATCAACAGGGATCCCTCTCCACAAGGGTGGCCCCACAATGGATCCTGAGACCTATCGCCCCATAAGTCTGACTAGCCTAATTTGCAAGGCAATGGAGCTTATCATTATGGATCTCATAAACAAAGATATCGGGAACCTCCAGACACTGGACCCTACCCAGTTCGGTTTTGTTAAAGGCAGATCCTGCCTCCTAAACCTGGTTGACTTTTTTGCAACTGTCACCAAAGCCATAGATGAGGGAAAGGCAGTCCACACTGCCTATCTGGACTTCGCTAAAGCTTTCGACACAATACCTCACTCTGGAATCATAAACAAACTAACCGGCTTAAACATCAACCCATATGTCACAAGATGGGTTGCAAACTGTCTTACAGATAGAACGCACTTGGTCAGGGTTGGAAGTGCCATATCCATCCCTAAACCTGTTACAAGTGGAGTCCCACAGGGCTCAGTCCTGCGGCCCCTCGTGTTCGGTATATACTTCTCTGAATTACAGGCCAGCACAAAAGGACTGTGGCTTACCAAGTTCGCCGATGATTGCAAACTGGGAGCCATAATAGACTCCCTGGCTGACACAAGCATCCTCCAAAAGGGTCTTACGGAGACAGATGCCTGGTGTCAAAGCCATGGCCTCAAACTTAATGCCACAAAATGCATAGTCATCCCCTTTGGGAAAAACAAGGTGCCCACTAATTACCACATAGGATGTAACCCACTAAGTACAGAAGAAGAAATTAGGGATCTGGGGACCCAGGTTGATAGTAACCTCTCCTTTGACAATCACATTGCCAAAATAGTCAGAAAATCCTTCTATATTGCCCATCTTATAACTAAAGGGTTCTCGTCTAGATGTAGAGAGGTCATTGTGCCCCTATACTCATCGCTCATCAGACCCATAATTGAGTACAATGCCCCATTTGGGATGTACCTTACCCGGCACCTGCAGCAGCTGGAGACACCCCTAAAGGTCCTTACCAAAAGGATCATGGGCTTCAAACAGTTGCCCTATGCAACTAGGCTAAAGAAATTACAGCTCTACTCAGTTGCTTACCACCTGCTCAGAGGCGACCTCTGCCTGACTTACAAGGCCATGTCCAACCCAGAATTAATGGACATGCTCCACCTTAAAAAAAAACAAATACATTAGAGCCACACGCTCCTCTGACTTAAACCTCAGCACAGCAATAAATAGGGCATACTGAAGGGATAGATTCATATCCGAAAGGCTTCCCACACTCTGGAATAGAATCCCAACCCACGTAAGACAAAGTCCCCCGCTGGCCCTCTTCATGAGAAATCTTGATGAGTGGATGGGAAACCGTACGTTTGCACCTGGGATCACTCCAGTGGCATTACTGAACAGAGGCGCTAGAAGTTAAATTATAAGGGTGGAGAGAGACAAACACAGTTTCGGCTAGGCTTATGAATATCCTAGGGCAGATAGCCTAGAATAAACCTATGAACCTATGAACCTATGAATGCATCTGGTAAAGTATCCATACAGCAAGATATAATAGGTAAAAGATGCTAATGCCTCTGATAATGCATCCTTACAGCAGTTTTGTAAGGGTGAAAGATATGAATTCATCTGATAATGTACCCTTACAGCAGGATTGTAAGGGTGAAAGACATGAAGGCATCTGATAATGTAGCTATACAGCAGGATTGTAAGGGTGAAAGACATGAATGCATCTGGTAATGTATCCATAGAGCAAGATTTTATAGGTAAAAGATGTGAATGCCCTTGATAGTGTATCCTTACAGCAGTATTGTAAGGGTGAAAGATATGAATTCATCTGATAATTTACCCTTACAGTAGGATTGTAAGTTTGAAAGACATGAAGGCATCTGATAATGTATCTATACAGCAGGACTGTAAGGGTGAAAGAGGTAAATACATCTGATACTATATCCTTACTTCAGCGCTGTAAGGGGGAAAGACATGAACTCATCTGATAACGTATCCTTACAGCGGGATTGTAAATGTGAAAGACATAAATGCATCTTGTAACATATCCCTTCAACAGTATTGTAAGGGTGAAAGACATGAAAGCATCTGATAATATATCCTTAGCAAAGGATTTTAAGGGTGAAAGAGGTAAATGCATCTGATACTGTATCCTTACTTCAATGTTGTAAGGGTGAAAGATATGAATGCATCAGATAATGTATCCTTATAACAGGATTGTATGGGTGAAACAGAGGATTGCATCTGATAATGTATCCTGAGAGCAGGCTTGTATGGGTGAAATACAAGAATGCATCTGATAATCTATTCTTACAGCAGGCTTGTAAAGGTGAAAGATGTGAATACATCAGATAAAGTATCCTTGCATCAGTGTTGTAAAGGTGAAAGACATTAACTCAACTGATAACGTATCCTTACAGCAGAATTTTAAGAGTGAAAGACATGACTGCTGCTGATAAGGTAGCCTTATAGCAGGATTGTAAGGTTGAAAGGCATGAATGCATCTGGTAAGGTATATTTATAGCAATATTGTAAGGGCAAAAGACATGAACGCATCTGGTAATGCATTCTTAATGTAGGATTGTTAGGGTGAAAGAAATGGATGCATCTGATAATGTATCTTTACTGCAGGATTGTAAGGGTGAAAGACATGAACGCATCTGATAATGTATCCTTATAGCAGGATTGTAAGGGTGAAAGGCATGAATGCATCTTATAATGTGTCCTTACAGCAGGATTGTAAGGGTGGAAGACATGAATGCATCTGATAATGTATATCTACAAGAGTATTGTAAGAGTGAAAGACATGCATGCGTCTGGTAATGTATCCATAAAGCAAGATTGTAAGAGTAAAAGACATGAATACATCTGATAATATATCTTTAGAGCAGGATTGTAAGGATGAAAGACGAGAATGTATATGATAATGTATCCTTACATCAGTGTTGTAATGTTGAAAGGCATGAACTCATCTGATAATGTATCCTTACAGCAGGATTGTAAAGGTGAAATATATCAATGCATCTAGTAATGCATCCCTACAACAGTATTGTAAGGGTGAAGGATGTTAATGCATCCTATAAGATAGCATTACAGCAGGATTGTAAGGATGAAAAACATAAACGCATCTGGTAATGCATCCTTATATCAGCATTGTAAGGGTGAAAGACATTATTGCATTGGATAATGTATCCTTGTATCAGGATTGTAAGGGTGAAAGACATGAATGCATCCAAAAATGTATCCTGTGAGCACCATTGCAAGGGTGAACTACATGAATGCATCTGATAATGTACGCTTACAGCAGAATAGTAAGGGTTTATGACATGACTGCACCTGGTATGGTAGCCTTACAGCAGGATTGTAATGGTGAAAGACATGAACACATCTGATAATGTATCCTTACACAAGGATTGTAGGAGTAAAAGACATGAATGCATCTAATAATGTATCCTTATATCAAGATTGTAAGGCATGGAAGACATGAATGAATCTGCTAACATATTCTTACTGCACGATTGTAAGGGTGAAAGACATGAATGCATTTGATAATGTATCCTTATAACAGGATTGTAAGAGTGAAAGACATGAGTGCATCTGATAATGCAGCCTGAGAACAGGATTGTAAGGGTGAAATACAAGAATGCATCTGATAATCTCTCCTTGCAGCAGGCTTGTAAAGGTAAAAGACATGAAGCAGACACAGAAGCACTCACTACACAACATTAACCATACACATACCCCACATAGATAGTGTGCCACATAGTCACAGCCCTTAAGGCCAAATGACATCCCTAATACACAAGTAATAGGTGACTCTATCATCAGGCACACTAACGTCCCACTCACCAGACTGAACAAAGAGAAGGTCACTGTAAGTTGCCTGTTGGGTGCCAGGATCCGCCAAATAACTAAAGCACTCAGGTCACTACACAGCAAGTACAAATATGACTCTGTCATTGTCCATGCTGGTGTGAAGGACTTGAGACGTACCTCCCTGGACTACATGAAAAGAGACATAGAGGAGCTCTCTGATCATGTGGCTCAGGCTGGTATGACCCTGACCCTGAGTAGCATCCTGCCCTCACCTAGAATGATGCCACAGTATAGAGACAAAATGATTGACTTCAACAATTGGCTAAGCTACTGGTGTCATTTAAAGGGGATCCAGTGTCTGTCAGCCTGAAGAAACCCCTAAAGGTCCTTACCAAAACGATCATGGGCCTCAAACAGATGACCTATGCAACTAGGCTAAAGAAATTACAGATCTAATCAGTTGCTTACTGCCTGCTCAGAGGTGACATCTGCCTGACTTACAAGGCCATGTCCAACCCAGAATTAATGGACATGCTCCACCTTAAAAAAAACAAATCCATTAGAGCCACATGCTCCTCGGACGTAAACCTCAGCACAGCAATAAACAGGACATGCTGAAGGGATAGATTCATATCCCAAAGGCTTCCCACACTCTGGAATAGAATCCCAACCCATGTAAGACAAAGCCCCTCACTGGCCCTCTTCAAGAGAAATCTTGATGAGTGTATGGGAAACCATAAGTTTGCACCTGGGATCACTCCAGTGGCATTAATGGAGAGACGCTCTAGAAGTTAAATTATAAGAGTGGAGAGAGTCAAACACTGTTTCAGCTAGGCTTATAAATGCCCTAGGGCAGACAGCCTAGTATAAATCTATGAAGCTATGAACCTATGAATGCATCTGGTAAAGTATCCATACAGCAAGATATTATAGGTAAAAGATGCTAATGCCTCTGATAATGCATCTTTACAGCAGTTTTGTAAGGGTGAAAGATATGAATTCATCTGATAATGTACCCTTACAGCAGGATTGTAAGGGTGAAAGACATGAAGGCATCTGATAATGTAGCTATACAGCAGGATTGTAAGGGTGAAAGACATGAATGCATCTGGTAATGTATCCATACAGCAAGATATTATAGGTAAAAGGTGTGAATGCCCCTGATAGTGTATCCTTACAGCGGTATTGTAAAGGTGAAAGATATGAATTCATCTGCTAATTTACCCTTACAGCAGGATTGTAAGGTTGAAAGACATGAAGGCATCTGATAAGGTATCCTTAACAAAGGATTTTAAGGATGAAAGATGTCAATGCATCTGGTAATGTATCCTTACATCAGTGTTGTAAAGGTGAAATACATGAATGCATCAGATAATGTATCCTTATAACAGGATTGTATGGGTGAAAGACAGGATTGCATCTGATAATGAATCCTGAGATCAGGATTGTATGGGTGAAATACAAGAATGCATGTGATAATCTATACTTACAGCAGGCTTGTAAGGGTGAAAGACTTGAATACATCAGATAAAATATCCTTAAATCAGTGTTGTAAAGGTGGAAGACATTAACTCATCTGATAACGTATCCTTACAGCAGGATTGTAAGAGTGAAAGACATGACTGCTGCTGATAGGGTAGCCTTATAGCTGGATTGTAAGGTTGAAAGGCATGAATGCATCTGGTAGGGTATGCTTATAGCAGTATTGTAAGGGTGAAAGACATGAACGCATCTGGTAATGTATTCTTAATGTAGGATTGTAAGGGTGAAAGAAATGGATGCATCTGATAATGTATCTTTACTGCAGGATTGCAAGGGTGAAAAACATGAACGCATCTGATAATGTATCCTTATAGCAGGATTATAAGGGTGGAAGACATGAATGCATTTGGTAATGTATCCATAAAGCAAGATTGTAAGAGTGAAAGACATGAATACAGCTGATAATATATCTTTACAGCAGGATTGTAAAGGTGAAAGATATCAATGCATCTGGTAATATATCCCTACAAAAGTATTGTAAGGGTGAAGGACGTTAATGCATCCTATAAGGTAGCGTTACAGCAGGATTGTAAGGATGAAAAACATGTGCACATCTGGTAACGTATCCTTACATCAGCATTGTAAGGGTGAAAGACATGAATGCATTGGATAATGTATCCTTGTATCAGGATTGTAAGGAGGAAAGACATGAATGCATCCAAAAATGTGTCTTGTGAGCACAATTGCAAGGGTGAACTACAAGAATGCATCTGATAATGTACACTTACAGCAAAATAGTAAGGGTTTATGATATGACTGCACCTGGTATGGTAGCCTTACAGCAGGATTGTAATGGTGAAAGACATGAACACATCTGATAATGTATCCTTACACCAGGATTGTAGGGGTAAAAGATGTGAATGCATCTAATAATGTATCCTTATATCAGGATTATAAGGAGTGAAAGACATGAACGCATCTGCTAACATATTCTTACTGCAGGATTGTAAGGGTGAAAGACATGAATGCATCTGATAGCGTATCCTTATAACAGGATTGTAAGAGTGAAAGACATGAGTGCATCTGATAATGCAGCCTGAGAACAGGATTGTAAGGGTGAAATACAAGAATACATCTGATAATCTCTCCTTGCAGCAGGCTTGTAAAGGTGAAAGACATGAATGCATCTGATAACGTATCCTTATATCACTTTTGTAAGGGTGAAACACATGAATGCATCTGTTAATTTATCCTTAGATCAGGATTGTAAGGGTGAAAGATGTGAAATAACAAGGGAATTCTTATTTCTAGGCTCTTATTTCTTGGACCAATACCCTAGTACCAACCTATGAAACTATGTCCCTATGTATGCATCTGATAAGGTAGCCTTACAGTAGGATTTTAAGGGTGAAAGACATGAATGTATCTGATAATGTTTCCTGACAGCAGGATTGTAAGGGTGAAAGACATGAATGCATCTGGTAACGTATCCTCATATCAGTTTTGTAAGGGTGGAAGACATGAACGTACCTGATAATGTATCCTTACATCAGCGTAGTAAGGGTGAAAGCATGAATGCATCTGATAATGCATCCTTACAGCAGGATTAGAAAGATGAAAATGTGAATGAATCTGTTAATGTATCCTTACAGCAGGATAGTAAAGGTGAAACACATGACTGCTTCAGATATGGTAGCCTTACAATAGGATTGTAAGGGTGAAAGATGTGGACACATCTGACAATGTATCCTTACACCAGGATTGTAAGGGTGAAAGACAGAACGCAACTGATAATGTATACTTACCACAGGATTTTAAGAGTGAAAGATGTGAATGCATCTGGTAATGTATCCTTATAACAGGATTGTATGGGTGAAAGACAGGATTGCATCTGATAAAGTATCCTGAGACCAGGATTGTACGGGTGAAATACAAGAATGCATCTGATAAAGTATCCTTAAATGAGTGTTGTAAAGGTGAAAGACATTAACTCATCTGATAAGGTATCCTTACAGCAGGATTGTAAGAGTGAAAGACATGACTGCTGCTGATAAGGTAGCTTTACAGCAGGATTGTAAGCTTGAAAGACATGAATGCATCTGGTAAGGTATACATACAACAGTATTGTAAGGGTGAAAGACATTAACGCATCCAGTAACATATTCTAAATGTAGGATTGTAAGGGTGAAAGAAATTGATGCAGTGATAATGTATCTTTACTGCAGGATTGTAAGGGTGAAAGACATAAATGCATCTGATAATGGATCCTGACAGCAGGATTGCAAGGGAAATATATGAATGCATCTGGTAATGTATCCATACAGCAAGATATTATAGGTAAAAGATGATAATGCCTCTGATAATGCATCCTTACAATAGTATTGTAAGGGTGAAAGATATAAATTCATCTGATAATGTAGCTATACAGTAGGATTGTAAGGGTGAAAGACATTAATGCATCTGGTAATGTATCCATAAAGCAAGATATTATAGGTAAAAGATGTGAATGCCCCTGATAGTGTATCCTTACAGCAGTATTGTAAGGGTGAAAGATATGAATTTAACTGATAATTTAGCCTTACAGCAGGATTGTAAGGGTGAAAGCCATGAAGGCATCTGCTAATGTATCTATACAGCAGGATTGTAAGGGTGAAAGAAGTGAATGCATCTGGTAACGTATCTTTACATCAGTGTTGTAAGTATGAAAGACATGAATGCATTTGATAATGTATCCTTGCATCAGTTTTGTAAGGGGGAAAGACATGAACTCATTTGATAATGTATCCTTGTAGCAGGATTGTAAAGGTGAAAGACATGAACGCATCTGGTAACGTACCCTTACATCAATTTTGCAAGCATGGAAGACATGAACATATCTGTTAATGTATCCTTACATCAGCATAGTAAGGGTGAAAGGCATGAATGCATCTGATAATGCATCCTTACAGCAGGATTTTAAGGGTGAAACATGTGAATGAATCTTTTAATGTATCCTTACAGCAGGATTGTATGGGTGAAATATGTGAATACATTTGATAATGTATCCTTACATGAGGATTGTAAGGGTGAAAGACATGAATGCATCTGATAATGTATCCTTATAACATGATTGTATGGGTGAAAGACAGGATTGCATCTGATAATGTATCCTGAGAGCAGGATTGTATGGGTGAAATACAAGAATGCATCTGATAATCTATTCTTACAGCAGGCTTGTAAGGGTGAAAGACTTGAATACATCAGATAAACTATCCTTAAATCAGTGTTGAAAGGTGAAAGACATTAACTCATCTGATAACGTATCCTTACAGCAGAATTGTAAGAGTGAAAGACATGACTGCTGCTGATAAGGTAGCCTTATAGCAGGACTGTAAGATTTAAAGACATGAATGCATCTGGTAAGGTATACGTACAACTGTATTATAAGGGTGAAAGACATGAACACATCTGTTAACGTATTCTTAATGTAAGGGTGAAAGAAATGGATGCATCTGATAATGTATCTTTACTGCAGGATTGTAAGGGTGAAAGACATGAACACATCTGATAATATATCCTTATAGCATGATTGTAAGTGTGAAAGGCATGAATGCATCTGATAATGTATCCTTACAGGAGGATTTTCAGGGCGAAAGCTGTGAATGCATTGGGTAACATATCCTTACATCAGGATTGTAAGGGTGAAAGACATGAATGCATCTGATAATGTATCCTGAGAGCAGGACTGTAAGGGTGAAATACAAGAATGCGTCTGACAATCTATTCTTACTGCAGCCTTGTAAAGGTGAAAGACATGAACGCATCAAATAATGTATCCTGGGAGCAGGATTTTAAGGGTGAAAGATGTGAATGCATCTGATAAAGGATCCTCAGAGCAGGATTGTAAGAGTCAAAGACATGACTGCTGTTAATAAGGTAGCCTTACAGCAGGATTGTAAGGTTGAAAGACATGAATTCATCTGATAATGTATCCTCATAACAGGATTGAAAGGGTGAAACAAATGAATGAATCTGATAATGTATCCTGAGAACAGGATTGTAAAGAAGAAAGACGTGAATGCATCTGACAACATATTCTTAATGTAGGATTGTAAGGGTGAATGATTTGAATGCATCTGGTAATGTATCCTTACATCAGTGTTGTAAGGGTGAAAGACGTGAATGCATCTGATAATGCATTCTTAAACCAGGATTGTAAGGGTGAAAGATATGAAGGCATCTGATAATGTAGCTATACAGCAGGATTGTAAAGGGGAAAGACTTGAATGCATCTGGTAACATATCCCTTCAACAGTATTGTAAGGGTGAAAGACATGAATGCATCTAATAAGATAGGTCTACAGCAGGACTGTAAGGATGAAAGACATGAATGCATCTGGTAACATATCTGTACATCAATTTTGTAAGGGTGGAAGACATAATCATATCTGGTACCTTATCAGATGCATTCATGTCTTTCACCCTTACAATACTGTTGAAGGGCTATGTTACCAGATGCATTCAAGTCTTTCACCTTTACAATCCTGATGAAAGGATACATTATCAGATAAGTTCATGTCTTTCCCCCTTACAACACTGAAGTAAGGATACATTATCAGATGCATTTGCATTGTTAATAGCACAACAGGTTGTGTACTTGCTTTTGATGCAGAAGGCTGTGGGTTCTACTCCCAAAAGGGGTGGATGCTGCCTTACTGAGAATGTCTTCCTTGGTGAAGATACTAACTATAATGTATCCTTACATCCGCATAGTAATGGTGAAAGACATGAATGCATCTGATAATGCATCCTTACAGAAGGATTGTAAGGGTGAAAAATGTGAATGAATCTGTTAATGTATCCTTACAGCAGAATAGTAAAGGTGAAGAGATGGCTGCTTTAGATATGGTAGCCTTACAACAGGATTGTAAGAGTGAAAGATGTGGACCCATCTGATAATATATCCTTACACCAGGATTGTATGGGTGAAAGATGTGAATGCATATGATAATGCATCCTTACATCAGGATTGTAAGTGTGAAAAACATGAATGCATCTGATAATGTATCATTATAACAGGATTGTATGGGTGAAAAACAGAATTGCATCTGATAATGTATCCTGAGAGCAGGATTGTATGGGTGAAACACAAGAATGCATCTGATAATCTATTCTTACAGCAGGCTTGTAAGGATGAAAGACATGAATACATCTGATAAAGTATCCTTAAATCAGTGTTGTAAATGTGAAATACATTAACTCATCTGATAACGTATCCTTACAGCAGGATTGTAAGAGTGAAAAACATGACTGGTGCTGATAAAGTAGCCTTATTGCTGGATTTTAAGGTTGAAAGACATGAATGCATCTGGTAAGGTATACGTGCAACAGTATTGTAAGGGTGAAAGGCATGAATGCATCTGGTAACATATTCTTAATGTAGGATTGTAAGGGTGAAAGAAATGGATGCATCTGATAATGTATCCTTATAGAAGGATTGTAAGGGTGAAAGGCATGAATGTGTCTGATAATGTATCCTTACCGGAGGATTTTAAGGGTGAAAGAAGTGAATGCATTGGGTAATGTATCCTTACATCAGTGTTGTAATGTATCCTGAGAGCAGGATTGTAAGCGGGAAAAAAATGACTGCTGCTGAAAAGATAGCCTTACGGCAGGATTGTAAGGTTTAAAGACATAAATTCATCTGATAATGTATCCTTACAAGAGGATTGTAATGGTGAAACACATGAATGAATCTGATAATGTATCCTTACAGCAGTATTGCAAGGGTGAAAGACCTGAATTCATTTGATAATGTATGCTTACAGCTGGATTGTAAGTGTGTAAGACTTGGATGCATCGGATAATGTATCACTACATCAGGATTGTAAAGGTGAAGGACATGAATGTATCTAATAATGTATCCTTAAATCAGGATTGTAAAGGAGAAAGATGTGAATGCATCTGACAACATATTCTTAATGTAGGATTGTAAGGGTGAATGATTTTAATGTATCTGATAATGTATCCTTACAGCAGGATTGTAAGGGTAAAAAAATGTGAATGTATCCAATAAAGTATCCTTGCATCAGGATTGTAAAGGAGAGAGACATGAACTCATCTGATAATTTGTCCGTACAGACGGTTTGTAAGGGTGAAAGACATGAATGCATCTGTTAATGTATACCTACAACAGTATTGTAAGGTTGAAATACATGCATCTGGTAACCTATTGTTCATGCAGGATTTTAAGGGTGAAAGACATGAATGCATCTGATAATAACAGCAACTAGATCATATTTCTGCATATGGCATTTACTGGCTGCCCCTTTGGCTGAAAGTTTCCATCCTTTATTGACTGATTTGCATTACTCACCACATTAAATTGTGTGCACTTCTCTTTTTAAATGGAAACTCATACAGCTGTAAACAATATGCAATATCTACAAAGCTGACATAATAGAAGTCAATCAGACTTGATATTCTTAAGTAACTAAGTTATGTTAAACCAAATAGTGTTGACAAAAGTATCTGTATTACTAAAATAGAAGACTTTGGTTCCTAACTACCAGTCACCCTGCTCAGTGTTGCTATTTAATGCAGCTAAAGCTGACACAGCAGATCAGTGCCACCATCAGTGCACCTTCAGCATAAAGTAATCTCAATGTTCCTGTCTTGTGTGCAGTTAATAACAAGCACTTGCCATCCTGACAGAGCTTCCTGTTATTTAATGTTAGCGTGAGAAATCTGCTCAGTAAATAAACTATCTGTGAAGGTAGTTTCCATTACTGCTAGAGTCCGGGTAGAGTTCTACCTTCCTCTCTGGAATGAACATTAAATATTATTAGTATTATTATGGACTGAAAAATAAAATACACAATTTAACAACATAAAGCATGTTTTCTCATCAGTCATCATTTTCCATTATGTGAAAAACATGAACACATCTGATAATGTATCCTTACAGCAGTGTTGTAAGAGTGAAATACGTGAATGCCTCTGATAATTTATCCTTACAACAGGATTGTAAGGGTAAAGGGCATGAAGTCATATGATAACTTAGCCTTTCAGCAGGATTGTAAGGGTGAAAGACATGAATGCATCTTATAATGTATCCTTACAGCAATATTGTAAGGGTGAAAGACGTGAACACATATCATACCGTATCCTTACATCAGTGTTGCAAGAGTGAAAGACATGAATGCCTCTGATAATGTGTCCTAACAGCATGATTGTAAGGGTGAAAGGCATGATTGCATCTGATGATCTATCCTTACAGCAGGATTGCAAGGGTGAAAGACATGAATGCATCTGATAATGTATCCTGATAGCAGGATTGTAAGGATGAAAGACATGACTGCATTTAATAAGGCACCCTTACAGCAGGATTGTAAGTGTGAAAGACATGAATGCATCTGATAATGTATCCTTACAACAGGATTGAAAGGTTAAAGCACATGAATGAATCTGATAATGTATAATTACAGCAGGATTGTAAGGGTGATAGATGTGAATGCATCTGATAATATAACTACAAAGCTGATAATATAACTCAAAGCTCCAGTGCCCCAGGACCTAGCCCATCACCTGCTGTTAACATGGTCGCTCCCCTGATAACAGTTCCTAACAAGCTCCTTAAGCATAAGGAACGTAACAGTACGAGTAGTGAAGCTCGCGGAACCGGACCTCCCAACCCTGCACTGAAAAGCTATAAGGGTCGCTCCCCTGATAACAGTTCCTAACAAGCTCCCTAAGCATAAGGAATTTAACAGTACGTGTAGTGAAGCACGCGGAATGGGACCACCCAACCCTGCACTGAATAGCTATAAGGGTCACTCCCCTGATAAGAGTTCCTAACAAGCTCCCTAAACATAAGGAACTTAACAGTACGAGTAGTGAAGCACACAGAATGGGACCTCCCATCCCTGCACGGAAAAGCTATAAGGGTCGCTTCCCTGATAACAGTTCCTAACAAGCTCCCTAAGCATAAGGAACTTAACAGTACAAGTAGTGAAGCACGCGGAACGGGACCTCCCAACCCTGCAATGAAAGCTATGAAGGTAATAACCCTAACTCTTAATGGATGTTTTAAGCGAACTGTAGCTGGGTCCAGCACTGGAAATACCCTCAAAAAGCCCCAATAGAAAACTGCTGCAATATAGCTAACCTTAACCATAAAAATAAAAAACCCTCTGTCGCTACTGTTTTAAGTTCATCTAGTGACTACCTCTCAGCTAATCCTCCTGCAAAACAGTAAATTAAAGCAAATTTAAAACTTAAAACTTGCCTAAAAGGCCTATTGGAAGTAATAGTACACCTACCTGCAACCTTCAATCACTGGCAAATTGGAAAACTGGTTAAGCCCACTGAACCGAGGTTATATATCCCTCCCACACTAACCACCATTTTCAAAGCTCCAGTGCCCCAGGACCTAGCCATTCGCCTGCTGTTAACACGGTTTGTAAATATCTTATAATCTGTATCATATCTCCCCACGTTGCTTGATTTCTGAGACTACTGCTGCTACAGACTTTTATCAAAAAGAACGATATAAGGGGCTTAAGAAAACAGCATTAGAGTAATGGATAGATCTTTGCTGTGTACTTAATTTGATAAAATAAGAGTGGTATCGACTAGTGTAAGACATTGAAAGTGTTTTTGGCTTATACTTAGCTGTTTAAACTACCTCAAGGCTCTGTATTTGTTAAAATAAGTCTGCTATAGACCAGTGAAAAGATAACGACAGTGTTTGAATTGTACTCTGTTATTTAAACTACCACGGTGTTATATGAGATTACACTGGATAATTACAGTTCACAGGTCGCAGCATAAGTACGCTGAAACCTGGAATACCTGCAGTCTGTATATATAATTCCTGTTAACTAATTACAAATTGTGGTAGAACGTATTTGCAGATACATAGATGTGCATGCTGTATGGCAATTATGTTTTAACATTAGAACTGTCTACTGAGATGTGAATATATATATAAGGGGACGCTAACTATTTACAGGAACGGGAACTGTGTACTTGAAAGACTGCTACCTGCTGGTAAATTTTTCAAATCTATCCCCGCAGGTCGCTCCCTTGATAACA
This sequence comes from Protopterus annectens, assembly GCF_019279795.1. Classification (NCBI taxonomy): domain Eukaryota; kingdom Metazoa; phylum Chordata; order Ceratodontiformes; family Protopteridae; genus Protopterus; species Protopterus annectens. The sequence continues at coordinate 1,068,511,092 of NC_056726.1, read as the reverse complement.
GTTCCTGACAAGCTCCCTAAGCATAAGGAACTTAACAGTATGAGTAGTGAAGCACGTGGAATGGGACCTTCCAACCCTGCACTGAAAAGCTATAAGGGTAATAACCCTAACTCTTAATGGATGTTTTAGGCAAATTGTAGCTGGGTCCACCACTGGAAATACCCTCAAAAAGCCTCATTAGGAAATTGCTGCAATATAGCTAATGTTAACCATAAAAATAAAAAACCCTCAGTCACTAGTGTTTGAAGTTCATCTAGTGACTACCTCTCAGCTAACCCTCCTGCAAAACAGTAAATGGAAGCAAATTTAAAACTTAAAACTTGCCTAAAAGGCCTATTGGAAGTAATAGTACACCTACCTGCAATCTCCAATCACTGGCAAATTGGAAAACTGGTTTAGCCCCGCTCCGCTAGCACTCACTTTGCTCAGGCTCGCCTTGCTTGGGCTCGCTTCGCTCCCCACCCTGCCCCCAAATTCCACCCGCCCCCTACTATTGCTTAATTTATATCTCTCTGGCCACAGCCAACTCCTCTACAACCAATCAGCTGCAACCAGTACTACAACCTCAACCAACCTCACCTGCCACCACTAGTCCCCCTCCCCTCCACTACTCCCATACTAGTACCAAATCTCAACCTAACTACTATGTATATCTCCACACTTTTATTGCTAACCTTTCTGCCATCCCTGCTACTCATCCCATATCTACTCTCCTCCTATGAGAACACAGGATACTTTGGCTTTCACTACCCTAGATTCCAAACCTCAACTCCTTCACTTACACACGATATCCCTCAACTTCTCCCTTCCTAGATTCTTGACTCACCAACTTCACCCAATTATGTCCCTATCAGGCCTAAATACATCTACCCCAAACCAAGGTACTATCACTGTACTCTACTCAGGATCTGGAAACTCATAACTAGGATAAAAAACAACCTCATTATGGATGGTGACATCCACCGAAACCTTGGTCCAACCACTACTACTGCCCCTAATCTCTCCACCAACTCCCCGACCAGTATAGACCCCTTACATAGACCCCCAGACTCCTTGCTGGCCTGCCATCTAAACATCAGGAGCATAAATAACAAAATCCAGCACCTACATGCCCTGCTGGCAGTATATTTACCTGATATACTCTGCCTCACAGAAACATGGCTAAAACCTGCCACTAAGGACAATGTCATCCTGCCGCCTGGGTACAACATGCATAGACGTGATTATTACCAAAAAAAGGGTGGAGGGGTAGCAGTACTTTATAAGTCCATCTTATCTGTCACCATAGTCACCCTACAACCCTCCCTATTCAATAACGCCAAAATTATTATCACAAAGCTACATATTAACAACCAAAAAAGCATAAACATTGTCTGTGTCTACATTCCCCCAGGGAAGAACACAGACACTCTTGAGAAGTTCCTAACATGGCTCAATAACAACCAGCCACAGAAAACCATAATCCTCGGGGACTTCAACATTGACTGGAATGCCTGTTCCTCCCAATCCCTGACAACCCACGTAAACCTCCATGGATTTACCCAAACCATAACCTCACCCACGAGGCTAAGTAAATCACAAAACAAAGCCAGTACCCTGGATTGGATACTCAACAATAACTCCCCACATCTCTATATGGCAGGCACCTTACCAGATGATCTGAGTGATCACTGCCTCACATACATTCTCAAGCTTAAGGTTAACGACTGTCACCAACCCACCTATAGAACTATAAGAAGCAACAAAAACTTTGATCTCCAAAAGTTTAACAATTAACTAAAGGCATGCAACTGGTCTGCCCTAAAAAGCCTCCCCCTAGATGAAGCTGTCACTTACTTCAACACCAAATTCCTGGCTATTCTTGACCTTCATGCCCCATAGTCGGGCTAGTATAACCAAGGTCAATGCTGCACCTTGGCTCACTAAAGATACTAGGACCAAAACTGCATTAAGAAATAAAGCATGGGCCACCTACCGGACAACTAAAACCCAACCTGACCAACTCTTATTTAGGCAACTAAAAAATGATGCGAAAAAATCCATAACTATAGATAAAAAGAACTACTACTACCGCCTACAACAAGTACACAAATCTTGTTTGTGTCTTTCAGCTTTTACCGGTTAGGGGTCGCCACAGCAGAACTCCGGTCCGCTAATGATTGGTAGTTGATTTTTACATGCCGAGTTACCAGCCCTGATGCACAACCTTCAACAAAGGTACGCCCATTCATGCATGTCTCCACACAGAAGGTGCTCTAGCTGAGAATCGAACTGGACAGCGTCTTACTGTGAGGCGGCAACTCTACAGCAGCACCACCACTGCGGGTCCAACAAGTACACAAATCTAAACCTCAGAAATTCTGGACAGGAATAAACCAGCTCCTCCACCCAGGGCAAACCACCACCCCAAACCCATCTGCCACTAATCAAAACCCCCCAGAAGACATTGCCAACTCCTTTAACATCTTCTTCACTGAAACCATCCAAACTTTAGCAAACCAACTCACACCCACTGGTTCTAATCCAAACATAATCAATTCCAAAGCCATAACACCCTTCAGTCTCCAACCAGTCCCCACTCAACTCATTAAGACCCTACTTAGGAAACTATGTCCCACCACCCTGGCTGCAGACCTCCTCCCAGCTGACTACTTACAAAAGGCTGCTGATGCAATTGCATACCCCATCTCTGTCCTTATCAACCGAACCATATCAGAAGCCATTATCCCCGACATATGGAAAATCTCACTTGTCATACCTCTTCACAAGGGGGGCAGTTCTACTGAACTGTCTAACTACAGGCCCATAGCTATTTTGTCACCACTAGCTAAGATCACGGAGAAGTGTGTTCATATTCAACTCATGAAATATCTCACACAGAACAAACTACTATCCAACTCGCAACATGGCTTTAGGCCTAATCACAGCACCACAACAGCCCTCCTCTCTTTCTCTATTGGTGTCATTCAAAGGGGATCCAGTGTCTGTCAGCCTGGGATGACATGCTCGACAAGCCACATTGCTTCGCTAGAGATGACTTGCACCTGTCACCCCTGGGCTTTCGAATATTGGCTAAGGCTCTTGCCACCCCCATAGTGCCTTTTTTAGGCAAGGCTCAAAAGACAAACCCACCTCCATAGACAACACTAGGAAAAAGAAACTAAGGGTAATGCTGCTAAATGCCAGAAGTCTAAACCTCAAGATGCCTGCACTCGAGGCTCTCCTCAGTATGGAGAATATTGATATCTGTGCAATAACAGAAACCTGGTTCAAGGCTCCCGAGAGCACCCCAGCACTACCAGATTATATCTCATACCATGCTTTTTGGCCCCAAAACTCAGACCGAACCACAAAAGGAGGAGGAGTATCCATATTCATCAAAGATACCCACACCTCCAGGTTAGTGGCACTGCACAAAGCATCGGAGACCATCCGTGTGCAACTAACAGTGGGAAAAACTGCCTTTCAGTTTGTAGCCTGCTACAGACCACCTTCCCAAACTCAGGAACCCCACTCAGTTTTCCTGAGAATACTGGAGAATATGAAGGTCTCTCCAAACACCATCATATTGGGTGACTTCAACTACCCAAACATAAACTGGGAGCACTACTCAAGCCCCAACACCCTCACCCAACGCTTCCTAGAATTTATAAACTCAAATGCTATGGAACAACTGGTCACCACTCCCACAAGAGGGGAAAACATATTGGACCTGATCATCACCAACATGGGGACTCTATGTTCCATACCAGAGGTATACCCCTCATTGGTAAGATCTGACCATAAATTAATCTGATTGGACATCCATATCCCGTCCCCACCCCCAGTCAAGGAAACCATGGTGAAGAACTTCTCCAAAGCAAACTTCATACTTCTCAAAACCGAGGTGGAATCCTTCAAAGCCCCCGGGCCAGTAGAAAATACGGCCCAGACCGCAGAATCCTTTACAAATGCATTCTATGGACACCTACAGGAATGCATGGATCGTGCTATCCCAAATAAAACCAAGACTCACTCCTCCAAAGGCAGGAGACCTGTCTGGTGGACCCCAGCCATAAATAAGCTATACAACAGAAGGAGGAAGCTACTACATGATAGAGCAAAATCCCAAAAAGGGAAGGCATCTCTGATCAGTACTAGCAAGAAACTACAATCCCTCATAAAATTATCTAAGGCCAGCTTCGAAAGAAAAATTGCCCAAGATGCTAAAGATAATCACAAGGCCTTCTTTAGTTATGTCAGGAACCTGGGTCGCAACTCCCAGATATGCTCTGAGTTAGTGCAAAATGACAAAAAATACACTGAACCCACAGACATTGCCAACATCCTGGCAGACAGGTTCAGTGCAAACTTCTCCCCCCCTTCCCCCCCAAAAGAGAAAATGTCTGTCCCAACAGAGTGTAGCCTCCCTGACATCACAGATGCACAGGTGAGAGCTGCCCTCTTCAAAGCAAAAAACACAGCATCAGTGGGACCGGACGGTGTCCCAGGCTGCATCCTACATGAGCACCTAGAAGAACTGAACTCTCACATAAAGTCACTGTTCAGTCTCAGCCTTACTACAGGATATGTACCCAAGGAATGGCATACAGCAACAGTGGTCCCACTCCACAAAGGTGGTGCCAAAACGGACCCTGGAAACTATCGCCCTATAAGCCTGACTAGTCTGGCCTGCAAATCTATGGAGCATATCATCATGGAACTCATAAACAAAGACATCGGGAACCTCCAAACACTGGATCTTACCCAATTTGGCTTTTTTAAGGGCAGATCTTGCCTCTTGAACCTGGTCGACTTCTTTGAAACAGTCACTAAGGCCATAGATGAAGGGAAGGTAGTTCACACACCCTACCTGGACCTCGCAAAAGCCTTCGACACAATTCCCCACTCGGGCATCATAAATAAGCTCACCAGCTTAAATATCAACCCCTATGTCACAAGATGGGTTGCAAACTGGCTCAGGGATAGAACCCACATGGTCAGAATTGCAGGTGCTATGTCAGACTCTAAACCAGTTACAAGTGGCATCCCACAAGGCTCAGTCCTGGGACCTCTCTTGTTCGGTATATATTTCTCTGAGGTACAGGCTAACACGGGAGGACTATGGCTGACCAAGTTCACAGATGACTCTAAACTGGGTGCCATAATTGACTCACTGACTGACACAAGCATCCTCCAAAAGGGTCTCACAGAGATGGATAACTGGTGCCAGAGCCATGGCCTAAAGCTAAATGCCAAAAAGTGCATAGTCGTCCCCTTTGGGAAAATCAAAGTGCCCACAAAATACCACATAGGTGGTAATCCATTAAGTACGGAAGAAGTAATTAGGGATTTGGGGACCCAAGTAGATAGCAATCCCTCCTTTGACAATCACGTTGCTAAAGTGGTTAGAAAGACCTTCTATATAGCCCACCATATCACAAAAGGGTTTACATCTAGATCAAGAGAGGTCATTGTTCCCCTCTACTCATCACTCATCAGGCCTATAATTGAATACATTGCCCCATTTGGGATGTACCTTACCCGACAACTACAGCAACTGGAAAGACCCCAAAAGTACCTCACAAAGAGGATCAAGGGACTCAAACAGATGCCCTATGCAGTTAGGCTAAAGAAACTCCAGCTCTACTCAGTTGCTTACCGCCTACTCAAAGGCGATCTGTGCCTGACATATAAAGCCATGTCCAACCCAGAATTAATGGACATGCTCCACCTCAGGAAATCCAAATCCCTTTGATCTACACGCTCCAGTGACTTAAACATCAGCACAGAAATAAATAGGACATGCTGGAGGGACAGATTCATATCCCAGAGGCTCTCCTCACTATCGAACAAAATCCCAATCCATGTTAGGCAGAGCCCCTCAATGACCCTCTTCAAGAGAAATCTTGATGAGTAGATGAGAGATTGTAGGTTTACCCCTGTGATTTCTTCTGTGTCCCTACTAAACAGAGGCACAGTAAACTAACCTTAAACGGGTTATCTTCTGTGACCTACTATACAGAGGCACAGTCAACTAATCTAAAAGGGTGGCGAAAGCCAAACACACTCTGGCTAGGCTTATAAATGCCCTAGGGCAGATAGCCTAGTATCAACCTATGAACCTCAAACACTATTAACCACAACCGTAATAATAACAAACTGACTTCCCAGTTTGGCTTTGTCAAAGGCAGATCATGCCTTCTAAACTTGGTTGACTTTTTCGAAACAGTCACCAAAGCCATTGATGAGGGAAAGGCAGTCCATACAGCCTACCTCGATCTGGCGAAGGCCTTCGATACAATACCCCACTCGGGTATCATTGAAAAACTCATCAGCTTAAATGTTAACCCATACATCACAAGATGGGTTGCAAACTGGCTGAGTGACAGAACCCACAGGGTCAGAGTTGCTGGCGCCATGTCAGACTCAAAGCCTGTCACAAGTGGTGTACCACAGGGCTCAGTCCTGGGCCCACTCTTGTTTGGCATCTACTTTTCCGAAGTACAAGCAAACACAGGAGGGTTATGGCTGACAAAGTTTGCAGATGACTGCAAACTGGGCGCCATAGTAGAAAACACATCTGACACAGATATCCTTCAGAAGGGTCTCACAGAAACGGATAACTGGTGCCAGAGCCATGGCCTAAAGTTAAATGCCAAAAAATGCATAGTCATACCCTTCGGGAAAAACAAGGTTACCCCTAGCTACCAAATAGGTGGCAATCCACTGAGCACAGAAGAAGTTATCAGGGACCTGGGGACCCAGGTTGATAGTAGTCTGTCATTCGACACCCATGTAGCTAAAGTAGTTAGGAAGACCTTCTACATTGCCCACCTTATCATGAAGGGATTCTCATCTAGATCAAGGGAGGTCATAGTCTCCCTATACTCATCATTCATCAGACCAATGATTGAGTACAATGCCCCATTCGGAATGTATCTGACCCGACACTTGCAGCAGCTGGAGAGGCCACAAAAGTTCCTCACCAAAAGGATAAAGGGTCTCAAACATCTGTTCTATGCTGCCCGACTGAAAGAACTCCAGCTCTATTCAGTCGCTTACCGCTTGCTCAGAGGTGACCTTTGCCTAACATACAAGGCCATGTCAAACCCAGATTTGATGAATATGCTTCACCTCAAAAAATCTAGATCCATCAGAGCCACAAGGACGAGAGACTTAAACCTCGACACGGCTATTAATAGGACGTGCTGGAGGGATAGATTCATCACCCAAAGACTCCCTATGCTGTGGAATAAAATCCCGGTATATGTGAGGCAGAGCACCTCGCTGGCCTTGTTCAAGAGAAATCTTGACCAATGGATGGGAGATCGCAGATATACCCCAGGGATTACCTCAGTGTCACTGCTCGACAGAGGCACAGCAAAATAATGGGTATAGTTCTCCATACTAAAGGGGTGGCGTAAGCCACAAAACTATGGGCTAGGCTTGTAAATGCCCTCGGGCAGATAGCCTAGTATGAACCTATGAACCTATGACCTCTGCTCTCTTCCTAGTCCTATCTAATGCCTTTGACACGGTGGATCACAAAATGCTAATGAACAGCTTGGAGGCCTACAACTTAAACAAACAGGCCCTCCAATGGTTTGATTCCTACCTACAAGGCAGGCAACAGGCAGTACTGTAGCAGGGTAAACTCTCCTCACACCTCCCCATCAGACTTGGAGTCCCCCAGGGCTCAATACTAGGTCTCCTTCTTTTCGCCATCTTTATAAATGAACTTAGAACAGTCATTCCAGAGGCTACCTGCATTCAATATGCAGATGACTCTACCTTGATCTGCTCTTCCTCCACCCCAGCAAAACTTACCACAATAACCCAAAGCACCTTCAACAAGGTTGAAAATTGGCTATTAAATCAATGTCTAATACTAAATTCCAACAAAACTAAGTTACTTCTCTTCACCCCAACATATAGGACCACCTCACCACTGTTCAACATAACAGCTAATAATGGTACCATCATCTCCCCAGCAACCCAAACGAAACTGTTGGGTGTCACGATCGACAACAACCTCAGGTTTGATGTTCACATCAATCAAACTATAAAAACTATCAATAAAAAATTCGGTAGTCTCTATAGGATTAAATCATTCCTCACCCCGGTGGCTAGAATTGCAATTTGTCCGCTCCCATCTTCTATCTACCCTTCTTTATGCCTCACCTCTCTTCTCCCACCTGAGTAAAAATTATCTTAAAAAACTGTCATCATGTTACAACCACATTGCTAGATTTGCAACTGGCATGCCCTACCGTACCCACCACTGCCAGAACCTGAATTTCCTGGGCTGGCTGGAACTACCCCACCTCCTACAGCTTAACCAGCTCAAAGTTGCCCATAAAATGCTCCACCATTCGGACACTACCCCAGCCCTAAGAAACACAATCTGCCCCTACAGCAACAATCGAACACTCCGCTCATCCACCAAACTCCTAGTACTTACGATCAAATCCAACCATGCTGCAGGCGACTCCCTCTTCGCCAACTCTGTCGGTACAAACTGAACTCCCTACCAGCTGACCTTACCCTAGAGTTTTTACCAATGATATTTAAACACAAACTTAAAAGACACCTCAAATCACACTGAATATGTCCCTGTACTAACCCCGACTAGTACCCCACACACATCCCTCCACCTCACTTTTAATAAATGACCCTGCCCCTCCATCCCTCTTCATCTAACCAGGGAGATCCTTCATGATAGCTACTCAAGGTATTGTTTGTGTAAATAAAATATCTTAAACCCAAGGTAATATGCTGTCAATACCTATTACTTGAATTGAAATGTATGCCTCAGGCCTCATGGATGATTGTCTTTACTATGTCTGCAATCAGCTTGTATGTCTGTAACCTCAATTATTGGACTATGTATTTTGTAATGCCTATAACTTAAGTGCTATGTCCCTAGTATTTGTAATTTGTATATGTAATTTGGAGCTTTTCTCCGCGGAAATCCGCTGAAAATGGACATGTATCTAGTCGGACCATCCCGGTTAACAAATGTAAAATAAATAAAAAAATAAATACAATAAATAACCATACAGAAAGTTTGTAAGGGTGAAAGACTTGAATGCATCTGATAATGTATCCTTACTGTAGGATTGAGGGTGAAAGATGTGAATGCACCTGATAATGTATCCTTAAATCAGGATTGTAAAGGTGAAAGATGTGAATTCATCTGATAATGTATCATTATAGCAGAATTGTAAGGGTGAAATACAAGAATGCATCTGATAAAGTATCCTTACACCAGGATTGTAATGGTGAAAGACATGAACTCATCTGATAATGTATCCTTATAACAGGATTGTATGGGTGAAATACATGAATGCATCTGATAATGTAAACTGAGAGCAGGATTGTATGGGTGGAAGACATGATGGCATCTGGTAACATATTGTTAATGTAGTACTGTAATGGTGAAAGACATGAATGCATGTGATAATGAATCCTTTTAACAAGATTGCATGGGTGAAAGACATGAATGCATCTGATAATGTTTCCTGAGAACAGGAATGTAAGAGTGAAATACAAGAATGCATCTGATAATCCATCCTTACAGCAGGCTTATGAGGGTGAAAGGCATGAATGTGTCTGATAATCCATCCTTACAGCAGGCTTGTAAGGGTGAAAGACATGAATGCATCGGATAATGTATCCTTAAAGCAGGATTGTAAGAGTGAAGGATATGACTGCTTCTGATAATGTATCCTTGCAACAGGATTATAAGGGTGAAAGGCATGAATGCATCTGGTAACCTATCCTTTCATCAGTGTTGTAGGGGGGAAAGACATGAATGCTTCTGATAATGTATCCTTACAGCAGGATTGTAAGGGTGGAAGACATGAATGCATCTGGTAAGGTATACCTACAACAGCATTGTAAGGGTGAAAGACATGAATGTATCTGATAATGTATCTTTAGAGCAGGATTGTAAGGGTGAAAGATGTGAATACATATGATAATGTATTCTTACATCAGTGTTGTAAGGGTGAAAGACATGTACTCATCTGATAATGTATCCTTACAGCAGGATTGTAAAGGTGAAAGATATGAATTAATCTGGTAATGTATCCCTACAACAGTATTGTAAGGGTGAAAGACGTGAATGCATCCTATAAGGTAGCTTTACAGCAGGATTGTAAGGATGAAAAATATGAATGCTTGCTGTTAGGACACATTATCAGAGGCATTTGTGTCTTTCACTCTTGCAACATTGATGTAAGGTTACGTTACAATATGCATTCACATCTTTCACCCTTACAATCTTACTGTAAAGATACTTTCACCCTTACAATCTTACTGTAAAGATACATTATGAATACAGCTGATAATGTATCCTTACAGCAAGATTGCAAGGGTTAAAGACATGAATGTGTCTGATAATGTATCTTGAGAGCAGGATTGAATATGAAGCTTTTCTCCCCGGGCCTCCACTGAAAATGGACACGTATCCAGTTGGACTAGCCTGGTCAACAAATGTAAAATAAATAAAAATAAATAATGTATCCTTATATCAGGATTGTAAAGGTGAAAGACATGAATGCATTAAGAAATGTATCCTGTGAGCAGGATTGCAAGATTGCAAGGATTGAACTACAAGAATACATCTGATAATGTATGCTTATAGCAGGATAGTAACAGTGTAAGACATGACTGCATCTGGTATGGTAGCCTTACAACAGCATTATAAGGGCGAAATATATGAATACAGCTGATAATGTATCCTTACAGCAAGATTGCAAGGGTGAAAGACATGAATGTGTCTGATAATGTATCCTGAGAGCAGGATTGTAAGGGTGCAAGACATGACTGCACCTGATATGGTAGCCTTACAGCAGGATTGTAAGGGTGAAAGACGTGAATGCATCTGATTATGTATCCTTACATCAGGATTGAAAGGGTGAAAGACATGAATGCATCTGGTAAAGTTTACCTACAACAGTATTGTAAAGGTGAAAGACATGCATGCATCCGCTAACGTATTTTTAATGTAGGATTGTAACAGTGAAAGACATGACTACATCTGATAATGTATCCTTATAACAGGATCGTAAAGGTGAAAAAGAAAAATGCATCTGAAAATGTATCCTTACAACAGTATTGAAAAGGTGAAAGATGTGAATGCATCTGATAATGTATCATGAGAGCAGGATTGTAAGGGTGAAAGACATGATCGCATCTGGTAACATACTCTTAATGTAGGACTGTAATGGTGAAAGATATGAATGCATCTGATAATGAATCCTTATAACAGGATTCTATGGGTGAAAGACATGAATGCATCTGATAATATAGTCTGAGAGCAGGATTGTAAGGGTGAAATACAAGAATGCATCTGATAATCCATCCTTACAGCAGGCTTGTAAGGGTGAAAGATGTGAATGCTTCTGATAATGTATCCTTACAGCAGGACTGTAATAGTGAAAGACATGAACGCATCTGTTAATGTATCCTTACATCAGTGTTGTAAGGGTGAGAGACGTGAATGCATCTGATAATGTATCCTTACAGCAGGATTGTAAGGGTGGAACACATGAATGCATCTGGTAAGGTATACCTACAAGAGTATTTTAAGGGTGAAAGACATGAATGCTTCTGATAATGTATCCATAAAGCAGGATTGTAAGAGTAAAAGACATGAATACATCTGATAATGTATCTTTAGAGCAGGATTGTAAGGGTGAAAGATATGAATGCATCCAAAAATGTATCCTGTGAGCATGATTGCATCTGATAATGTATGCTTACAGCAGGATAATAAGGGAGTATGACATGACTGCACCTGGTATGGTAGCCTTTCAGAAGGATTCTAAGGGTGAAAGACATGAACATATCTGATAATGTATCCTTGCACCAGGACTGTAAGGTTGAAAGACGTGAATGCATCTAATAATGTATCCTTACATCAGGATTGTAAGGAGTGAAAGACATGAACACATCTGCTAACATATTCTTACTGTTGGATTGTAAGGGTGAAAGACATGAATGCATCTGATAATGCATCCTGAGAACAGGCTTGTAAAGGTGAAATACATGAATGCATTTGATAACGTATCCTTACATCACTGTTGTAATGGTGAAATACATGAATATATCTCATAATTTATCCTTACATCAGGTGTCCTTACAGCAGTGTTGTAAGGGTGAAAGACATGGAATAGCCAGGGAATTGTTATGACTAGGCTTGTATAGCCCCTATGGCCGATAGCCTAGTACCAACCTATGAACCTATGAATGCATCTGATAAGGTAGCCTTACAGTAGGATTTTAAGGGTGAAAGACATGAATGCATCTGATAATGTATCCTGACAGCAGGATTGTAAGGGTGAAAGACATGAATGCATCTAGTAATGTATCCATACAGCAAGATATTATAGGTAAAAGATGCAAATGCCTCTGATAATGCATACTTACAGCAGTATTATAAGGGTGAAAGACATCACTTCATCTGATAATGTACCCTTACAGCAGGATTGTAAGGGTGAAAGAAATGGATGCATCTGATAATGTATCTTTAAAGCAGGATTGTAAGGGTGAAAGACATGAATGCATCTAATAATGTGTCCTTACAGCAGTATTGTCAGGGTTTAAGATGTGAATGCATCTGATAATGTATCCTGACAGCAGGATTGTAAGGTGAAAGACACAAATGCATCTGGTAATGTATCCATACAGCAAGATATTATAGGTAAAAGATGGTAATGCCTCTGATAATGCATCCTTACAGCAGTATTGCAAGGGTGAAAAATATGAATTCATCTGATAAGGTATCCTTACAGCAGGATTGTAAGGGTGAAAGACATGAAGGCATCTGATAATGTAGCTATACAGCAGGATTGTAAGGGTGAAAGAGGTGAATGCATCTGATAATGTATCCTTACTTCAGTGTTGTAAGGAGGAAAGACATGAACTCATCTGATAATGTATCCTGACAGCAGGATTGTAAAGGTGAAAGACTTGAACACATCTGGTAACATATCCCTCAACAGTACTGAAAGGGTGAAAGACATGAACGCAACTGGTAATGTATCCCTACATCAGCATAGTAAGGGTGAAAGACATGAATGCATCTGATCATGTATCCTTACAGCAGGATTGTAAGAGTGAAAAATGTGAATGAATCTGTTAATGTGTCTTTACAGCAGGATAGTAAAGGTAAAAGACATGACTGCTTCTGATATGGTAGCCATACAGCAGTATTGTAAGGGTGAAAGACATGAATGCATTTGATAAGGTAGCCTTACAGCAAGGCTGTAAGGGTCAAAGGTGAAAGAAGTGGACACATCTGATAATGTATCCTTACAGCAGGTTTGTAAGGGTAAAAGACATGAATGCATCTGGTAACGTATACCTGCTACAGCATTGTAAGGTTGAAAGACACGCATCTTCTCTTTTTAAATGGAAACTCATATGGCTATATAACTATATACAATATCTAAAAAGCTGACATAATATAAGTCAATCACACTTGATATTCTTAAGTAACTAAGTTATCTTAAACCAAATAGTGTTGACAAAAGTATCTGTATTACTAAAATAGAAGACTTTGGTTCCTAACTACCAGTCACCCTGCTCAGTGTTACTATTTAATGCAGCTAAAGCTGACACAGCAGATCAGTGCCACCATCAGTGCACCTTCAGCATAAAGTAATCTCAATGTTCCTGTCTTGTGTGCAGTTAATAACAAGCACTTGCCATCCTGACAGAGCTTCCTGTTATTTAATGTTAGCGTGAGAAATCTGCTCAGTAAATAAACTATCTGTGAAGGTAGTTTCCATTACTGCTAGAGTCCGGGTAGAGTTCTACCTTCCTTTCTGGAATGAACATTAAATATTATTAGTATTATGAACTGAAAAATAAAATACACAATTTAACAACATAAAGTATGTTTTCTCATCAGTCATCATTTTCCATTAAGTGAAAAATATGAACGCATCTGATAATTTATCCTTACAGTAGGATTGTAAGGGTGAAAGATGTGAATGGATCTTGTAATGTATCCTTACAGCAGGATTGTAAGGGTAAAAGGCATGAAATCAAATGATAATATAGCCTTACAGCAGGATTCTAAGGATGAAAAACATGAATGCATCTTATAATGATTTCTTAGAACAAGATTGTAAGGGTAAAAGACGTAAATGCATATTGTACCGTATCCTTACATTAATGTTGCAAGAGTGAAGGACATGAATGCCTCTGATAATCTATCCTAACAGCAAGATTGTAAGGGTGAAAGACATGAATATGTCTGATAATGTGTCCTGAAAGCAGGATTGTAAGGGTGAAAGACATGACTGTATTTGATAAGGCAGCCTTACAGCAGGATTGTAAGGGTGAAAGACATGAATGCATCTAATAATGTATCCTTACAACAGGACTGAAAGAGTGAAACACATAAATGAATCTGATAATGTATAATAACAGCAGGATTGTTAGGGTGAAATACGTGAATGCATATGATAATGTATCCTTACAGCAGGATTGTAAAGGTGAAAGATATGAATGTATCTGATAATGTATCCTTACATCAAGAATGTAAGGATGAAAGACATGAATGCATCTTATAATATCCTTACAGCAGTATTGTAAGGGTGAAAGACATGCTTGCATCAGATAATGTATCCTTACAGTAGGATTGTAAGAGGGAAAAACATGATTGATCTGAAAATGTATCCTTAAAGTAGGACTGTAAGGGTAAAAGACATGAATGCATCTGTTAACGTATCCTTACATCAGTGTTTTAAGGGTGAAAGGCATGATTGCATCTGATAATGTAGCCTTGCAGCAGTAATGTAAGGGTGAAAGACATTAATGCATCTAATAAAGGAGTCTTACAACAGGATTGTTAGGGTGAAAGACATGAACGCATCAGGTACCGTGTCTTTACATCAGTGTTGTAAGGGTGAAAGACATGAATAAATCCGATAATGTATTTTTAAAGCATGATTGTAAGGGTGAAATACATGAATGCTTCTGATGAGGTATTCTTTCAGCAGTGATGTAAGGGTGAAAGACATGAACACATCTAGTAATGTAGCCTTACAGTTGGATTGCAAGAGTGAAAGATGTGAATGCATCTGGTAACGTATCCTTACATCAGTGTTGTAAGGGTGAAAAACATGTATGAATCCGATAATGTGTCCTTACACCAGGATTGTAGGCATGAAAGACGTGAATGCATCTAATAATTTTTCCTTACATCAGGATCGTAAGGGTGAAAGACAGAAATTATCTGATAATGTATACTTACAGCAGGATTGTTAGTGTGAAAGACATATATTGCTCTGGTAACATATGCCTACAACACTAATTAAAGGATGTAAGACATGAACACATCTGGTAAAATATCCTTACATCAGTGTTGTAAGGGAGAAAGACATGAACACATCTGATAATGTATCCTTAAATATGTGTTGTATCTGATAATGTACCCTTAAATATGTGTTGCAAGTGTGAAAGACATTAATACCTCAGATAATGTATCCTTACATCAGGATTGTAAGGGTGAACAACGTGAATGCATCTGAAAAGGTAGCCTTACAGCAGTGAAAGACATGAACATATCTGGTAACGTATCCTTACATCAGTGTTGTAAGAGTGGAAGACATGAATGCATCTGATAATGTATCCTTACATCAGTGTTGTAAGTGAGAAAGACATGAATACCTCTGATAATGTATCCTTACATCAGGATTGTAAAGGTGAAAGACATGAAGGCATCTGGTAATGTATCTTTACATCAGTGTTGTAAAGGTGAAAGACATGAACACATCTGGTAATGTATCCTTAAATATGTGTTGTATATGATAATGTATCCTTAAATGTGTGTTGTAAGTGTGAAAGGCATTCATACCTCTGATAATCTATAATTACATCAGGATTGTAAGGGTGAAAGACATGAATGTATCTGATTAGGCTTTCAAATATTGGCCAAGGCTCTTGCCACCCCCATAGTGCCTTTTTTAGGCAAGGCTCAAAAGACAAACCCACCGCTGCAAATAGCACAAGTAACAAAAAACTGAGGATAATGCTACTCAATGCCAGAAGTCTAAACCTCAAAATGCATGCACTCGAGGCACTCCTCAGTATGGAGAAAATCGATATATTTGCAGTAACAGAAACCTGGTTTAAGGCTCCAGAGAGCACCCCAGCACTACCAGGCTACAACTCATACCATACATTTTGGCCACAGAACCCAAACTGAAATACAAAAGGAGGGGGTCTATCCATATTCATCAAGGATACCCACACCTCCAGGTTAGTGACACAGCATGATGCTTCAGAGATCATCCACATGCAACTAACAATTGGCAAAACTGCAATTCAAATTGTAGCTTGCTACAGATCACCCACCATGTTCCAGGACCCCCAGTCCGCATTTCTGGAAACACTGGGAAAAATAAAGGTCCTACCAAACACCCTAATACTGGGTGATTTCAATTACCCAAACATTAACTGGGAGAACTACTCAAGTACTAACTCCCTTGCCCAACTTTTCCTAGAATTTATAAACTCAAACATCCTGGTTCAACTGGTCAACACTCCCACCAGAGGTGACAACATATTGGACCTGGTCATCACCAACATGGGTGACCAGTGTTCCACACCAGAGGTCAACCCCTCACTGGTTAGATCTCACCATAAACAAATCACCTTGGATATCCATATTCCGCCCCCACCCCGGACAAGAAAACCACTGTGAAAAACTTTTCAAAAGCAAACTTCACATTACTTAAGACCAAGGTGGAAAGTTTCAATGCCCCCATGCTGAAGGATAACACTGTCCAAGCTGCAAAATCCTTTACTAATGCATTCTACGGGTAGCTACAAGAATGCATAGATCGTGCCATCCCAACCAAAACCAAGACTCACTCCTCCAAGAAAAGAAAACCAGTCTGGTGGACTCCTGCCATAAACAAGCTATACAACAGAAGGAGGAAACTAGTACAGAAAAGAGTAAAATCCCAAAAAGGGAAGACATCCCTGATCAGTATCAGCAAGAAACTACGATCCCTCATAAAATCATCCAAGGTGAACTTTGATAGAAAATTTGCCAAGAACTTCAAAGATAACCACAAGGCATTCTTTAGCTATGTCAAGAATCTAAGTGTCAATGCTCAGATCTGCTTAGAGTTAGTGCAGAATGGCACAAAATACACTGAACCGACCGATATCGCCAACATTCTGGCAGACAGGTTCAGCGCAAGCTTCACCTCCCTCTCACCCTCAAAAGGGCCCATAGCCATACCAGAAGAATGTAGAGTCCCTGAAATCACAGACACTCAGGTTAAAACAGCCCTCTCCAAAGCCAAAAACACAGCATCAGTGGGACTGGATGGTGTCCCAGGCTGCATCCTACATGAGCTCAAAGACGAACCAACCTCTCACCTAAACACACTGTTTAAACTCAGCCTCTCCACAGGCTACATACCCATAGAGTGGCACACAGCAACGGTTATTCCACTCCACAAAGGTGGAGCCACAACAGACCCTGGGAACTATCGCCCTATAAGCCTGACTAGATTTGTCTGTAAGGCTATGGAGCACATCATCATGGAACTCATTAACAGAGACATTGGGAACCTCCAAACACTGGACCCTACCCAGTTTGGCTTTGTTAAGGGCAGATCATGCCTCCTAAACCTGGTGGACTTTTTTGAGACAGTTAACAAGGCTATAGATAAGGGAAAGATGGTACACACAGCCTACCTAGACCTCGCTAAGGCCTTCAACACCATTCCCCATTCTGGTATTATAGACAAGCTCACCAGCCTGAACATAAACCCCTATGTCACAAGATAGGTTGCCACCTGGCTCATGGACAGAACCCACAAGGTGAGAGTTGTGGGAGCTAGGTCTGACTCTAAACTGGTTACAAGTGGCATTCCCCAGGGCTCAGTCCTAAGACCCCTCCTGTAAGGCATATACTTCTCAGAGGTTCAGGCAAGCACAGGAGGACTATGGCTGACCAAGTTCACAGACGACTGCAAACTAGGGGCTATAATTGACTCTCCAGCTGACACAGACATCCTCTAAAAGGGTCTCACTGAGACGGATACCTGGTGTCAAAATCATGGCATCGAGCTAAATGCCAAAAAGTACATAGACATCCCCTTTGAAAAAAACAAAGTACCTACAAACTACAACATAGGTGGTAGTCCCCTAAATACGGAAGACGTAATAAGGGATCTGGGGACCCAAGTAGATAGCAATCTCACCTTTGATAATCACATTGCCAAAGTGGTTAGAACATCCTTCTACATGGTCCACCTAATCACAAAAGGGTTCGCATCCAGATCAAAAGAGGTCACTGTGCCCCTCTACTCATCACGCATCAGACCCATCATAGAGTACAAAGCCCCATTTGGGATGTACCTTACAAGACACCTGCAACAGCTGGAAAGACAACAGAAGTACCTCACCAAGAGGATCACTGGCCTCAAACAGATGCCCTATGCAGCTCAACTGAAGAAACTCCAGTTGTACTCAGTTGCATACCGCCTACTCCGAGGTGATCTCTGCCTGACATACAAGGCCATGTCCAACCCAGAACTGATGGACATGTGCCACCTAAAGAAAACCTTATCCCCTTGAGCCACACACTGTAAGGATCTAAACTTCACCACAACAATAAATGGGACATGCTGGAGGGATAGATTCCTGTCCCAGAGACTTCCCATGCCTTGGAACAAGATCCCAATCTATATTAGGCAGAGGTCTTCACTAACAATTTCAAAAGAAACCTTGACAAGTAGATGGGAAAAAGAAAGTTTACCTATGGGATCACTTCAGTGGCTCTGCTGGACAGAGGCACAGGGAACTAATCTAATGGGGCGGTGAAAGCCAACACATTCTGGCTAGGCTTATAAATGCCTTCGGGCAGATAGCTTAGTACCAACCTATGAACCTATGAACCTATTATGTCTTCTTACAGCAGGACTGAAAGGGTGAAAGACGTGAATGCATCTGATAAGGTAGCCTTACAGCAGGATTGTAAGGGTGAAAGACATGAATGCATCTGATAAGGGAGCCTTACAGCAGGATTGTAAGGGTGAAAGACATGAACGCATCTGATAACGTATCCTCTTATCAGTGTTGTAAGGGTGAAAGACATGAATAACTCTGATAATGTATCCTTACATCAGGGTTTTAAGGGTAAAAGACATGAATACATCTGATAATGTATCCTTACAGTGGGGTTTTAAAGGTGGAAGACATGAATGCATCTGATAAGGGAGTCTTACAGCAGGATTGTAAGGGTGAAATATATGAATGCATCTGGTAACAAATCCTTACATCAGTGTTTTAAGGGTGAAAGGCATGAATGCATCTGATAATGTATCCTTACAGCAGTAATGTAAGGGTGAAAGACATTAATGCATCTGATAAGGTAGTCTTACAATAGGATTGTGAGGGTGAAAGACATGAACATATCTGGTAACATGTCCTTACATCAGTGTTATAGCGGTGAAAGACATGAATGCATCTGACAATGTATACTTACAGCAGGATTTTAAGGGTTAAAGACATGAGTGCATCTGTCAATGAATTTTTACAGCATGATTTTAAGGGTGAAAGTCATGAATGCATCTGATAAGGTAGCCTTACAGCAGGAATGCAAGGTTGAAAGACATGAATGCATCTGATAAGGTAGTCTTTCAGCAGTGATGTAAGGGTGAAAGACATGAATGCATCAAGTAATGTAGCCTTACAGCAGGATTGTAAGGGTGAAAGATGTGAATGCATCTGGTAACGTATCCTTACATCAGTGTTGTAAGGATGAAGGACATGTATGCATCTGATAATGTATCCTTGCACCAGGATTGTAGGGGTGAAAGACGTGAATGCATCTTATAATTTATCCTTACATCAGGAATGTAAGGGTGAAAGACAGGAACTCATCTGATAATGTATAATTACAGCAGGATTGTTAGTGTGAAAGACATGAATTGGTCTGGTAACGTATACCTACAACAGTAATGAAAGGGAGAAAGAAGTGAATGCATCTGATAAGGTATCATTACAGCAGGATTGTAAGGCTGTAAGACATGAACACATCTGGTAACATATCTTTAAATCAGTGTTGTAAGGGTGAAAGACATGAACACATCTGATAATGTATCCTTAAATATGTGTTGTATCTGATAATGTATCCTTAAATATGTGTTGTAAGTGTGAAAGACATTAATACCTTTGATAATGTATCCTTACATCAGGACTTTAAGAGTGAAAGACATGAATGCATCTGATAATGTATCTTTACAGCAGGTTTGAAAGGATGAAAGACAAGAATGCATGTGATAATGTATCCTTACATCAGGATTGTAAGGGTGAAAGATATGAATGTATCTGTTAATGTATCCTTACATCAGTGTTTTAAGGGTGAAAGACATGAATGCATCTGATAATGTATCCTTACAGCAGTAATGTAAGGGTGAAAGACATTAATTCATCTGATAAGGTAGTCTTGCAACAGGATTGTAAGGGTTAAAGACATGAATGCATCTGGTAACATATCCTTACATCAGTGTCGTAAGGGTGAAAAACATCAACACATCTGATAAAATATCCTTAAATATGTGTTGTAAGTGTGAAAGACATGAATACCTCTGATAATGTATTCTTACAGCAGGATTGTAATGGGTGAAAGACATGAATGCATGTGATAATGCGTCTTTACATATGGATTTTAATGAAGAAAGACGAATGAATCTGATAATGTATCCTTAGAGCAAAATTGTAAGGGTGAAAGACATAAATGCATCTGATAATGTATTCTTACAACAGTAATATAAGAGTGAAAGGCATGAATGAATCTGATAATGTATAATTACAGCAGGATTAGAAGGCTGAAAAACTTGAATGCATCTGATAATGTATCCTTACAGCAGGATTGTAAGGGTGAAGAATCTGAATAGATCTAATAAGGTAGCCTTGCAGAAAGATTGTAAAGGTGAAGGACATGAACGCATCTGGGAACCTCTCTTTACACCAGTGATGTGGAACCTCTCTTTACACCAGTGATGTAAGGGTGAAACACATAAATGTTTCTGAAAATGTATCCTTACATTAGTGGTGTAAAGGTGAAAGACATGAACGCATCTGGTACCGTATCCTTACATCAATGTTGAAAAGGTGAAAGATATGAATGCATCTGATAATGTAGCTTTACACCAGGATTGTAAGGATGAAAGACATGAATGCATCTGATAACCTATCCATACATCAGTGGTTAAAGCGTGAAAGACATGAATGCATCTGATGCTGTATCCTTACAGCAGGATGGTAAGGTTGGAAGACATGAATGCATCTGATAATGTATCCTTACAGCAGTATTGTAAGGGTGAAAGACGTGAATGCATCTAATGAGGTAGCCTTACAGCAGTATTGTAAGGGTGAAAGACGTGAATGCATCTGATAAGGTAGCAGCAGGATTGCAAGGGTGAACGACAAGAACGCATCTGGAAAGGTATTCTTACATCAATGTTATAAGGATGAAAGACATTAATGCATCTGATAATGTATCCTTAAAGCAAGATTGTAAGGGTAAAAGACATGAATGCATCTGATAATATTGCCTTATAGCAGGATTGTAAGGGTGAAAGATATGTTTGCATCTGATAATGTATCTTTATAGCAGGATTGTAAGAGGGTAAGACATGATTGCATCTCATAATGTATCCTTACAGCAGGACTGTAAGGGTCAACGACATAAATGCATCTGATAATGTATCCTTACACCAGAATCGTAATGGTGAAAGACCTGAATGCTTCGGTTAATGTATCCTTACAGCAGAATTGTAAGGGTGAAAGACACGAAAGCATCTGATAATGTATCCATACAGAAGGAATATAATGGTGAAAGATGTGAATGCATCTGATAATGTATTCTTACAGGATGATTGTAAGGGTGAAAGACATGAATGCATGTGAAAATGTTTCCTTACATCAAGATTGTAAGGGTGAAAGCCATGATTGCATCTGATAAAGTATCCTTACATCAGTGTTGTAATGGTGAAAGTCACGAATTAATTTATAATGTATCCTTACATCAGGATTGTAAGGGTGAAAGACATGAACCCATCTGGTATCGTATCCTTACATCGGTGTTGCAAGAGTGAGAGACATGAATGCCCCTGATAATGTATCCTGACAGAAATATAAGGGTGAAGAACGTGAATGCATCTGAAAAGGTAGCCTTACAGCAGGATTTCAAGGATGAAAGACATGAAAACATCTGGTAACCTATCCTTACATCAGTGTTGTAAAAGTGAAAGACATGAATGCATCTGGTAATGTATGCTTACATCAGGATTGTAAGGGTGAAAGACATGAATGCATCTGATAATGTATCGTTACAGCAGGGTTGTAAGGGAAAAAGACGTTAATGCATCTGATAATGTAGCCTTTCTGCAGGATTGTAACAGTGAATGACATGATTGCATCTGATAAAGTATCCTTACATCAGTGTTGTAATGGTGAAAGTCATGAATGAATTTATAATGTAACCTTACAGCAGGATTGTAAGAATAAAGGACATGAATGCATGTGATAATGTATCTTTACATCAGGATTGTACGGGTAAAATACATGAATGCATCTGTTAATGTCTCTTTACATCAGTGTTGTAAAGGTGAAAGACTATAACTCATCTGATAATATATCCTTACAGCAGGATTGTAATGGTCAGAGACATGAATGCGTCTGATAAGGTAGCCTTACGGCAGGATTCTAAAGGGTGAAAGACATGAATGCATCTGTTAACGCATTCTTACATCAGTGTTGTAAGGGTGTAGGACATGAACTCATCTGATAATGTGTCCTTACAGCAAGAGTGGGAGGATGAAAGATATGAAAGCATCTGATAATGTATCCTTACAGCAAGTGTGTAAGGATGAAAGACATGAATGCATCTGATAAGGCAGCCTTACATCAGTGTTGTAAGGGTGACAGATGAATACATCTGATAAGGTAGCCTTACAGCAGGATTCTAAGTGTGAAAGACATGAATGCATCTAATAAGGTAACCTTCCAGCAGTGTTGTAAGGGTGAAAGACATGAACGCATCTGCTAACACACTCTTACATCAGTGTTGTAAGAGTGAAAGACATGAATCCATCTGGTAATGTGTCCTAACAGCAGGACTATTAGGGTGAAAGATATGAATGCATCTGATAATGTATCCTTACGGCAGGATTGTAAGGGTGGAAGACATGAAAGCCTCTGATAATGTATCAATACAGAAGGATTGTAAGGGTTAAAGATGTGAATGCATCTGATAATGTATCCTTCCAGCATGACTGTAAGGATGAAAGACATGAATACATCTGATAATGTATGGTTACAGCAGGATTGTAAGGGTGAAAGACATGAATGCATCTGATAAGTTTGTTTTTCAGCAGTGCTGTAAAGGTGAAAGACCTGAATGCATCTGACAATGTATCCTTACAGCTGGATTGTAAGGGTGAAAGACATAATTGCATCTTATAATGTATCCTTACTGCAGTATTGTAAGGGTGAAATACATGAATGCATCTGGTAATGTATCCTTACAGCAGGACTGTAAGGGTAAAAGACATGAATGCATCTGATAATATAGCCTTATAGCAGGACTGTAAGGGTGAAAAACATGAATGCATCTAGTAATGTATCCTTACGACAGGATTGTATAGGTGAAAGATGTGAATGCCTCTGATAATGTATACTTACAGCAAGATTGTAACAGTGAAGTTCATGCCTGCATGTGATAATGTATCCTTACGTCAGGATTGTAAGGGTGAAAGACATGAACAGATCTGTTAACATGTCCTTACACCAGTGGGGTAAGGGTGAAAGCCATAGGTTCATAGATAGGTACTAGGCTATCAGCCCTGGGGCCTATACAAGCCCAGCCAAAAAGGTACTCTGGCTTTTGCCACCCAAGAAAAATATTTTCCTGTGCCACTGTTGAGCAGAGCCACAGAGGTGATCCCCAGGATGAATTTCTTATTTCCTATCCAGTCATCAAGATTTTTCTTGAAGAGTACTAATGAGGAGCTTTGTTTGATATAGATAGGTAGTTAATTCCAGAATATGGGAAGTCTCTGGGACAGGAATCTATCCCTCCGGCATGTTCTGTTTATTGTGGTGACAATGTTTAGGTGCCTAGAGCATGTAGCTCTGAGGGATTGGGATTTCTTTAAGTGGAGCATGTCCAACAGCTCTGGGTTTGACATAGGTTTATATGATTGGTAGAGATCACCTCTGAGTAGGCGATATGCGATGGAGTAAAGCTAGAGGTTTTTGAGAGGGTCTGCGTAGGGCATCTGTTTGAGGCCGGTAATCCTCTTTGTGAGATATTTCTGCGGCCTTTCCAGTTGTTGTAGATGTCTTGTGAGGTACATACTAAAAGGGGCATTGTACTCTATAATGGGTCTAATGAGTGATGAGTAGAGGGGAACAATGACCTCTTTTTTTCTGGATGAGAAACATTTTGTTATGAGATGTGCCACGTAGAAGGATTTCCTGACTACTGTGGCAATGTGATTATCAAAGGAGAGACTACTGTCCACCTGTGTTCCAAGGTTTCTTATCAAACTTTCAGTGTTAAGTATACTACCGCCTATAAATAACAATCCAATAAGTGCCACAACGGGGCAAATGCCTTCCTTATGATTGACCACAAAGTTAATGCAAATAGTAAAAGTAAGGCAGGCAAACCAAATACTGACGCTAGAAGTAGTAAGCAGTCCAACATATATTCAGTGTAATGTACACACCAAGCACGAGCTCCAATAGTAAAAATGAAAAAACTTTTATTCACGATAGATAACTGCAGGTAAGCACTTTCACCGATACGGCTTCTTCAGACCTATCAGTTAATTGTTAAACACTCCTTTTATATACATAACTTAGGCAGGAAAAACATTCAATCATTTAAAATTTCTTAAAAGTAAACAATATATCTAAATGATTCTATGTATTCATATATAAAACTATCCGCTTATACAATATCAGTGATGATAAAAGTATATAAAAAACTTTTAGAATATATTAAATAATACAATATAATTATATAAACTGATCGACTATCTTCTACTATTGCCAAGATTTCAACATGTTCACTAGACATATGACATTCATAGCAGGTATTTTATTAATATATACATTGTCATTACTTAATGTTTACAAAAAGTATTTACATGTTTTTATTCATGCAATGACAACCTGCTATGAATGTTGTAGGTCCAGTGAACATGTTGAAATCTTGGCAATAGTAGAAGATAGTCGATCAGTTTATATAATTATATTGTATTATTTAATATATTCTAAAAGTTTTTTATATATTTTTATCATCACTGATATTGTATAAGCGGATAGTTTTATATATGAATACACAGAATCATTTAGATATATTGTTTACTTTTAAGAAATTTTAAATGATTGAATGTTTTTCCTGCCTAAGTTATGTATATAAAAGGAGTGTTTAACAATTAACTGATAGGTCTGAAGAAGCCGTATCGGTGAAAGTGCTTACCTGCAGTTATCTATCATTGTGAATAAAAGTTTTTTCATTTTTACTATTGGAGCTCGTGCTTGGTGTGTACATTACACTGAATATATGTTGGACTGCTTACTACTTCTAGCGTCAGTATTTGGTTTGCCTGCCTTACTTTTACTATTTGCATACTACCACCTATGTTGTAGTTCATGGGTACAGAGTTTTTACCAAAGGGGATGACAATGCACTTTTTGGCATTGAGCTTAAGGCCATGGCTTTGACACCAGGCATCTGTCTCAGTGAGGCCCTTTTGTAGGATGTCCACATCGTTAGGAGTTTCGATTATGGCTCCTAGTTTGCAGTCATCTGTGAACTTCGTTAGCCAAAGACCTTCTGTGTTAGCCTGTACTTCAGAGAAGTAGATACCAAACAGGAGAGGACCCAGGACTGAACCCTGTGGTACTCCACTTGTCACTGGTCTGAAGTCAGATTTGGAGTCTGCTACTTTCGCAGTGTGGGTTCTGTCAGTGAGCCAGTTGGCAACCCATCTTGTGACATAGGGATTTATACCTAGTTTAGTGAGTTTATCTATAATTTCAGAGTGGGGGATGGTGTCGAAAGCCTTGGCAAGATCTAGATGGGCTGTGTGAACCACCTTACCCTTGTCTACAGCTTTGGTGACTGCTTCAAAGAAGTCTATCAGGTTTAGGAGACATGATCTGCCTTTTACAAACCTGAACTGGGTGGGGTTCAGAGTTTGGAAATTACCAATGTCTTTGTTTATAAGATCCATGATGATACATTCCATGACCTTGCAGACCAGGCTCATCAGGCTAATGGGGCGGTAGTTCCTGGGGTCCGTGGGTGCTCCCCCCCTGTGGAGTGGGATAACTGTTGCTGTGTGCCATTCAGCAGGCACAAAGCCTGAGGTGAGGCTATGATTGAACATGGTACTTAGGTGGGGTGCCAATTCATTCTGTAGTTCGTGTAGAACACAGCCTGGGATGTTGTCTTGTCCCATGGATGGTGTGTTCTTGGCTTTGGAGAGTGTGGTTATTACCTGTGCAGCCATGATTACAAGAACTTTGCATTCTTCCAGTATAGAGATGGGCTCTTTAGGGGGTGAGAGGGGGGGTAACGTTAGCACTGATTCTATCTGCCAGGATGTTGGCAATATCAGTTGGGTCTGTATATTTAGTGCCATTGTGCTGTAACTCATAGCAGATCTGAGTGTTGCCATTGAAATGCTTGACATAGTTATAGAATGCTTTGTAGTTGTCTTTAGAATCAGTGGCGATTTTGTTTTCATAACTAGCTTTGGAAGATTTTATCAGGGATCGCAGCTTCTTACTGAGGCTGACCAGGGAGCTCCTCCACTCATGGGATTTTAATCTCTTTTGCAACAGTTTCTTCCTTCTGTTGTACAGTTTGTTTATGGTAGGAGGCCACCATATTGGCTTCCTTTTTTTGGAGGAAAGCAACTAGGTTCTGTTTGGGATAGCACAATCCATGCACTTATGTAAGTGCTTATAAAGTGCAATTGTGTAGGATTCAGTAGTCGCAACTGTATTGTCCATCTGCATGGGTGTCGTGAAGTTCACCACTTCTGTATTAAGAAGCATGAAGTTGGCTTTGGAGAAATTTTTTTACCATGGTTTCCTTAATGGGGGTGGGGGCAGGATGTGGATATTTAGGGTAATTAGCTTATGGTCAGATCGGACCAATGAGGCATTGACTTCAGGTGTGGAGCACCAGTCAATCATGTTGGTAATGACTAGATCTAGGATATTGTTGCCCTGGTGGGGGTGTAGATAAGTTTATCCAAGACATTGGAGTTTATGAATTCCAGAAAGCATTGAGCAAAGGAGTTGGTACATGAGTAGTTTTCTCAGTTAATGGTAGGGTAGTTGAAATTGCCCATTATTAGGGTGGTTGCTTGAACCCTAATATTTTCCAGTACATCAATAAAAGAGGAGTGGGTATCCTGGGGCATGGTGGGTGATCTGTAGAAAGCTGCAATTTGAATTGCAGTTTTGCCCAGAGTTAGTTGCACTTGGATAACCTCAGCTGCATTATGCTGAGCAATTAGCCTGGAGGTGTGGATATCCTTAATGAATATGGACCCACCTCCACCTTTGGTGTTTCGGTCCAGGTTACATGGCCGAAAAGTGTGGTATGAGTTATAGCCTGGTAGTGCAGAGGTGCTCTCTGGAGCCTTGAACCAGGTCTCAGTCACTGCACAGATATCGATTTCTCCATTTTAAGGAGTGCCTCGAGTGAGTGCTTTTTGAGATTTAGACTTCTAGCATTGAGTAGCATCACCCTCATTTTTTGCTTGCCTGTTTCTGTTATGGTGGTGAATTTGTCATTTGAACCTTGCCGAAAAAAGGCACTATAGGGTAGGCAAGAACCTTAGCCAGTATCCAGAATCCCAGGGGTGACAGGTGCAGGTCATCTCTGGCAAAGCATTGTGGTCTGTCGACCATGTCATCAAAGGCAGACAGATACTGGATCCCTTTAGAATGGCACCAGAAGCTTAGACAATTGTTGAAGTCAATCATTTTGTCCTTGTACTGCAGCATCATTCTGGGTGATGGCAGAATGCTACTCAGGGATGGGGTCATACCTGCCTGGGCTATAAGATCGGAGAGCTTTTCCATGTCTCTTTTCATGTAGTCCAGGGAGGTATGTCTCAGGTCATTCACATCAACATGGATAATGACAGAGTCATATTTGTACTTTTTGTGGAGTGACCTGAGTGCATGGGTTATGTGGTGGATCCTGGCACCTGACAGGCAGCTGGCAGTAACCTTCTCCTTGTTTTGCCTGGTGAGTGGGACATCAGTGTGCCTGACTACAGAGTCACCTATGACTAGTGTGTTGGGTACGTTGTTTTGCCTTATTGGCTGTGGTTGAGTAGCACACTGAGTCTGTGGGCTATGTGTCATTTGGGTTGTGTTGGGGGATGGAGGTTGCTTGTGTTTCTGCTTTGTAGGTCTCTGTTGCATAGACAGATTATTATTGAGAGCCTTTGCGAATGTTTTTGTGTTACTATGTGTGGATTTTGCTGGTGTAGATTTAGTGAGACTATGTAATGAGTGTGGTGTGGTGCAAGTGTTTACTTTCTCCTCTTTACTGTCAAGTTCAGTCTTGATTGGAGAGAGCTTTACCTCCAGTTTGGCTATATAAGTGCATCTCTCACCCGTTGTAGTGTTGGGTGGTAGGAGGAGAGGGTTGTCCGTGTACATGAGGTAATTTCTACATTGCCCCAAGATGACCAGATTCATCAGATAGACAGGAGAGAGCACTGGGAGCTGACCCTTGGACATGCCTGAATAAAAAAACTATTTTCCTCTAGATAAGTGAGGAAAGAGAGTAGAAAAGCTGTTTTTCTCTAAGCAAGTGAGGAAAGTAAGTATTAAAACTGTTTTCCTCTTGGTAATGAGGATGGTTGAGTGCTGTAATAATTAGTAGGTTATTTAGGACTTAAAAGTTCTGAAGAAGTGCTGATCATGAATAAGCAAATTCAGGTGTTAAAACTAAGAATCTGTATCTGGACTAAACTAGTTACAAGAAAGGGGGGAAACAAGTGCAAATGTGGGCTTTTAAATCAGAAATTTGAGAGAAATGGAAAAACTGCCCAAAGGGCCAGTAACTACAATTTCTGGGCCAGAACCACTCCTTATGTGGTAGATAGGTTACCTAGTGCTTACCACTCCCACTGATAACCTAGAAGGCTTCCCTCCAACATAGAAAGTTTGGGGGGCTCAGAAGCTTACATACAGTCCTGGATACAGCAAATCTGAATCTGGACTGCACTAGTTACAGGAAAGGTATTAATATATATATATATATATATATATATATATATATATATATATATATATATATATATATATATATATATATATATATATATATATCTACAGAAAAATAGCTAAACAGCAGTAAAACAATTCAAATGCAGTACAAGTTAGCACTACCAAACAGTTTAAAAAATGCAATTAAATTAAAAATGACTAAAAAGTGCAGAAGGAGTCTATTAGGTAGAATGAGGTAAAGTGATGGGACTGGGGGGAGTGTCCCAGATCAAATCTACAGTGGGGGCGGGCAACTGCAAAAGCCTCCGAATTTAAACAAGACAGGAATAGGGAGGGTGGGTAGGAGAAAACCAACACCTTCAGCAGAGATCGGAAAAACTATACAGTGAAGCAAAAATAACAGTGCACAACTCTGAAGTCAGCCAGCAATGATATAAAATTAGTCAAAAAACATTTACCAGTACACAACTCTGAAGTGCCAGAAAAATATACTCAGCTCTGTATATCTCCAGATAGTTTGAAGAGCACTCTGTCAGGACACAGGAAGGCTGCAGAAATGATAAATGAAAGTATCTGATAATGTATCCTTACAGCAGTATTGTAAGGGTGAAAGACATGAATGAATCTGATAATATATCCTTACATCAGTGTTGTAAGGGTGAAAGACATGAATGAATCTGATAATGTATCCTTACAGCAATATTCCAAGGGTGAAAGACATGAATGCATCTGATAAGGTATCCTTACAGCAGGGTTGTAAGGGTGAAAGACATGAATGCATTTGATAATGTATCCTTACAACAGTAATGTAAGGTTGACAGAAGTTAATGCATCTGATAAAGTAGGCTTACAACAGGATTATAAGGGTGAAAGACATGAACTCATCTAGTAAAGTGTCCTTACATCAGTGTTTTAAGGGTGAAAGACATGAATGCATCTGATAATGTATCCTTACACTAGGACTGCAAGGGTGAAAGACATGAGTGCATCTGCTAATGTATCCTTAAAGCAGGTTTGTAAGGGTGGAAGACATGATCGCATCTGGTAACAAATTCTTACATCAGAGCTGTAAGGGTGAAAAACATGAACACATCGGATAATGTATCATTACAGCAAGAGTGTAAGGATGAAAGTCATAAATGCATCTGATAATGTATCCTTAGGGCAGGGCCGCAGGATTGTAAGGGTTAATTATGTGAATGCATGTTATATGGTAGCCTTGCAGAAGGATTGTAAGGGTGAAAGACATGGATGCATCTGATAAGCCTGACAGCAGTGTTGTAAGGGTGAAAGACATGAATGCATCTGATAATGTATCCTTACAGCAGGATTGCAATGGTGAAAGACATGACTAAATCTGATAGTGTATCATTAGGGCAGGATTGTAAGAGTTATATACGTGAATGCATCTGGTAACATATCCTTACATCAGTGTGGTAAGGATGAAAGACATGGATGCATCTGATAAGCCTTACAAAAGTATAAGGGTGAATGACATGAATGCATCTGGTAATGTATCGTTACAGCAAGATGGTTAAGTAAAAAGACATGAATACATCTGATAAGTTTTCCTTACAGCAGGATTGTAAGGGTGAAAGACATGAATGTGTTTGATAAAGTAGCCTTACAGCAGTGTTTTAAGGGTGAAAGACATGAACACATCTGGTAACAAATCCTTTCATCAGTGTTGTAAGGGCGAAAGACATAAATGCATCTGATAATGTATCCTTACAGCAAGAATGTAAAGGACAAAGACTTGATTGCATCTGATAATGTATACTTACATCAGGACTGCAAGCGTGAAAGACATGAACTCATCTGATAATATATCCTTACAACAGGATTGAAATGGTGAAAAATGTGAATGCATCTGATATAGTAGCCTTACAGCAGGATTGTAAGGGTAAAAGACAAGAACACATCTGGTAAACTATCCTTACATCAGTGCTGTAAGGCTGAAAGACATGATCCCATCTGGTAATGTTTTCTTACATCAGAGTTGTAAGGGTGAAAGTCATGAACACATCTGATAATGTATCCTTACACTAGTGTTGTAAGTGTGAAAGACATTAATACCTCTGATAATGTATCCTTACATAAGGAAGTAAGGGTGAAAGACATAAATGCATCTGATAATGTGTCCTTACAGGAGGCTTGTAAGGGTGAAAGATGTGAATGCATGTGATATTGTATCCTTACAGCAGGATTGTAAGAGTGAAAAACTTGAATGCATCTGATAATGTATCCTTACAGCAGGATTGTAAGGGTGAGGAATCTGAACGGATCTAGTAAGGTAGCCTTACAGCAGGATTGTAAGGGTGAAAGACATGAACACATCTGGTAACCTCTCCTTACATCAGTGTTGTAAGGGTGAAAGACATGAACACATCTGATAATGTATCCTTACAGGAGGCTTGTAAGGGTGAAAGATGTGAATGCATGTGATATTGTATCCTTACAGCAGGATTGTAAGGATGAAAGACATGAATGTGTTTGATAAAGTAGCCTTACAGCAATGTTTTAAGGGTGAAAGACATGAACACATCTGGTAACAAATCCTTTCATCAGTGTTGTAAGGGTGAAAGACATGAATCCATCTGATAATGTATCCTTACAGCAGGATAGTAAGGGTTAAAGACATGACTGCATCTGATATGGTAGCCTTACAGCAGGATTGTAAGGGTGAAAGTCATGAATGCATTTGGTAATGTATCCTTACAACAGGATTGTATGAGTAAAGTACATAAATGCATCTGATAATGTATCGTTACAGCAGTATTGTAAGGGGAAAAACATGAATGCACATGATAAGCTAGCCTTAGAGCAGTTTTGAAAGGGTGAAAAACATGAACGCATCTGATATTGTATCCTAACAGTAGGATTGCAATGGTGAAAGACATGAATGCCTTTGATAATGTATCCTTAGAGCAGGACTGAAAGGGTGAAAGACATGAATCCATCTGATAATGTAGCCTTACAGTAGGATTGTTAGGGTGAATGACATGAATGATTCTGTTAACATATACCTACAACAGTATTGTAAGGTTGAAAGATATGCATCTGGTAACATATTGTTCATGCAGGATTATAAGGGTGAAAGACATGAATGCATCTGATAATAACAACAACTACATCATATTTCTGCATATGTCATTTACTGGCTGCCCCCCAGGCTGAAAGTTTCCATCCTTTATTGACTGATTTGCATTACTCTCCACATTAAATTGTGTGCACATTCTGATAAACTTGCTTTTCAAAGGCAGTAATCTTCATTTTAAAATGTTCATGTGTAAATCAGTGTTCATCGCCATTGATGGTATTGATTGTTGCATTTCCGGATTTCATAGTGAATATCTGATTTTCAGAACTTTGGTTTACTCTTCTCTTTAAATGGAAACTCATACGGCTGTATAACTATATACAATATCTACAAAGCTGACATAATAGAAGTCAATCATACTTGATATTCTTAAGTAATTAAGTTATCTTAAATCAAACAGTGTTAACAAAAGTATCTGTATTACTGAAATAGAAGACTGGTTCCTAACTACCAGTCACCCTGCTCAGTGTTACGATTTAATGCAGCTAAACCTGACGCAGCAGATCAGTGCCACCATGAATGCACCTTCAGCATAAAGTAATCTCAATGTTCCTGTCTCGTGTGCAGTTAATAACAAGCACTTGCCATCCCAAAAGAGCATCCTGTTATTTAATTTTAGTGTGAGATATCTGCTCAGTAAATAAACTATCTGTGAAGATAGTTTCCATTACTGCTAGAGTCTGGGTAGAGTTATGCCTTCCTCTCTGAAATGAACATAGGTTCATAGGTAGGTACTAGGCTATCGGCACAAGGGCATACGTAAGCCTAGCCAACAAGGTTCTCTGGTTTACGCCACCCAAGCAAGTTATTTTCCTGTGCCACTGTTGAACAGAGACACAGATGTGATCCCCAGGGTGTATTTCCTATTTCCCATCCACTCATCAAGATTTTTCTTGAAGAGTGCTAATGAAGAACTTTGCTTGACATAGATGGCTAGCCTGTTTCAGAGTATGGGAAGTCTCTGGGACAGGAATCTATCCCTCCAGCATGTCCTGTTTATTGTGGTGACAAGATTTAGGTCCCTAGATAGTGTAGCTTGGAGGGATTGGGATTTCTTTAGGTGTAGCATGTCCAACAGCTCTGGGTTTGACATAGCTTTATATGTTAGGCAGAGATCACCTCAGAGCAGGTGATATGCTACGGAGTAAAGCTGGAGTTTTTTTGAGACGGTCAGTGTAGGGCATTCTTTTTAGGCCAGTAATCCTCTTTGTGAGGTACATTTGTGGCCTTTCCAGCTGCTGCAGATGTCTTGTGAGGTACATTCCAAAAGGGGCATTGTACTCTATAATGGGTCTAATGAGTGTTGAGTAGAGGGGAACAATTACCTATTTTTCCTGGATGAGAACCCTTTTATGATGAGGTGTGGCCCGTAGAAGGACTTCCTGACTACTGTGGTAATGTGACTATCAAAGGAGAGATTACTGTCCACCTGGGTCTCAAGGTCTCTTATCACACATTTGGTGTTAAGTAGATTGCTGCCTATGTGGTAGTTCATGGGTACAGAGTTTTTACCAAAGGGGATGACACTGCACTTTTTGGCATTGAGCTTGAGGCCATGGCTCTGACACCAGGCATCTGTCTCAGCGAGGCCCTTCTGATGGATGTCCACATCATTTGGGGACTTGACTATGGCTCCAAGTTTGCAGTCATCTGCGAACTTCATTAGCCAGAGGCCTTCTGTGTTAGCCTGTACTTCAGAGAAGTAGATACCAAACAGGAGAGGTCCCAGGACTGAACCCTGTGGTACTCCACTTGTCACTGATTTGTGGTCAGATTTGGAGTCTGCAACTTTTACATGTGGGTTCTGTCAGTGAGCCAGTTGGCAACCCATCTTGTGATGTAGGGATTTATAACTAGTTTAGTGAGTTTAGCTATAATTCCAGAATGGGGGATGGTGTCGAAAGCCTTGGTGAGGTCAAGATAGGCTGTGTGAACCACCTTACCCTCATCTATGGCTTTGGTGACTGCCTTAAAGAAGTCAATCAGGTTCAGGAGGCATAATCTGCCTTTCACAAACCTGAATTGGGTGGGCTCCAGAGTTTGGAGGTTACCAATGTCTTTTTTTATAAGTTCCATGATGATACGTTCCATGGCCTTGCAGACCAGGCTCATCAGGCTAATAGGGTGATAGTTCCCGGGATCAGTTGTGGCTCCCCCTTTGTGGAGTGGAATAACCGTTGCTGTGCACCATTCAATGGGCACAAAGCCTGATGCAAGACTATTATTAAACATGGTGCTTAGGTGAGGAGCCAGCTCGTTCTGAAGTTAATGTAAAATGCAGCCTGGGATGTTGTCCGGTCCCATTGATTCTGTGTTTTTGGCTTTAGAGAGTGCAGCTTTTACCTGTATAGTTGTGATTACAGGGACTTTGCATTCTTCCTGTATAGATATGAGCCCTTTAGGGGGTGAGAGGGGGGTAAAGTTAGCACTGAACCTATCTGCCAGGATGTTGGCAATATCAGTTGGCTCTGTAATTTTCGTGCCATTGTGTTGTAACTCAGAGCTGATATGGGTGTTGCCATCGAGATTCTTGACATAGCTATAGAATGCTTTGAGGTTGTCCTTAGAATTAAATACTACTCTAAGTTGGAGTTTTCAACTCCAGGCTGGATGCAAGGTTTAATCTTTACATTATTTTCACTTGTTCATTGTTATATGTATATAGGTTTGACATCCACAATATATTTTGTACACTCATTGTCACTACAAACAAAATTGAATCCTATACAAAATCCCATAAGAGATTTAATAAATACAGCTATATTTAAAGGTACACCTAAAAGAGGAGATGTAACATTATTTATCTTGTTATTTATTATTTCGATCATAAGATTCTTGAGTTTTAAAAATGCCAAATGACATCTTTAAAAGGAATTTCTTTAAACATTAATGGATTGAATAATCCGTGTAAAAGGGCAAGCCTAATAAGATACATTAATTTACACAAGGCCAATCTAGTCTTCCTGCAAGAAACCCATCTCTTGAAAAAAGATATTGATAAACTAGCCACTAATAAGTATACAGTATTGGTTAGTTCAGAGCACACTCAGAAAAAATGAGGAGTGGCTATTTTATGGAATAAAAGTATGCCCATTCCTAAAACCATTAAATTAAGTCTTATCAGGATGACAAAGGAATGTTTTGTATGGTTACAATACAAATTAATGGGAAGACTTACACTTTAATTAATGTATATTGGATACCTGGAATTGGTATTAATACAGTGAAATATCATATTGATAAGATCATATCATTCTCTATAGGGGATATTATTTTAGCTGGTGATTTTAATTGTATACTACATGGAAGTGATACTACCACTATAAGGAAAAGAAGAATTACATCTAATGCAAAACATTTAAATGATTTTGCTAATTCTTATCATTTGAATGATATTAATAATCAGATAGATTCAAAATCATTACCATACACCTTTTTTTCTAACAGATACAAAACTTATTCAAAAATAGATAAGGTCTTTATTTCTAACCAGATGGTAACAGATTTAATTAATTCCAAAATCATGTCATGTCCTATATCTGATCATAACTCAATTGTTTTTGAATTCATGATAAAAAATACTCATAATGTTCAGATCAAAAGGATACCAGCATACTTAACTCAGCTAAAAGACTATAAAGAATATATACTTTCAGAAGTACAATTTTTTCTAGACATAAATAATACTCCTGAAGTCTCCATTGTCTATGTTTGGGATGCCTTAAAATCATATCTATATGGACAAAGTATCAGATGGTATAATAATAAAAGGAAATCTTGGGATAAGGAATTGTTAGATATTCAAAGTAAACTAGACTCTTATAAACATAATAATAAAGAAAATATTATGGACAAGAAAGTTATTGAAGAAATAAACAAACTAAATGAGAAATACAAATAAATTTTAACTCATAAAGTTAAAATAACTTTAGAGAAATATAAGTTTTTGTCTTATTCACTAAGCCCCAAATACTTACATAGACTTAAAAATAAAACAAAAAGATTGAATAAACAAAACCATATCAAAGAAATATTTTCTCTAAGGAAAAAGAAGAATGTTTCTAGTATACCAGAAATACTGGATGAATTTAGAAATCACTTTCACAAGATTAACCATAACAACATCAACATGGAACCTAAAGATAAAATAAAGGAGTTTATAACCACAAACATGAATAAAAAGCTTAATAAACAACAGATTAAACTATTGGACAAGAGTATTTCATATACAGAAGTTATTACACAAATAAATAAGCTTAAATCAAACAAAGCACCGGGTAATGATGGTATTATACCAGAGATATATAAAATCCTTTCTAAAACTACATATTCATTTATACATAAGGTTCATATTTTGGCCCAAACTGAGTTAATAACCCCCATCTTGGCAATATACATTTATTTCACCAATTTTAAAACCTAATAAAGATCCAACTAGATGTTCTTCATATCGACCCATCTCATTACTTAATGTTGATTATAAAATGTTTATGAGTATTTTTGCTGATAGATTGAAGACAATCATCCCGGCATTATAGATATAGATCAGACGGGCTTCATTGTAAATAGAAATACTTTTGATAATATAAGAAGAACTTTAACATTAATTGATTTTGCAAATAGGAAAAAGAAAGATTTAACACTTATTAGTCTTGATATAGGTTCAGCATTTGATTCAGTAAGTTGGGACTATCTGTTTACCTTACTGAAATGCACAAACTTCTCTGATGCATTTGTAAATTTAATTGAGCATTTATACAAAGGAACGCTGGCTTATATTAAGGTAGGAACATATGTTTCACAAAAAATACCCATTCTTAAAGGTACAAAGCAAGGATGTCCACTTTCTCCACTATTATTCACTTTAGTAATGGAGCCTTGGGCTAATTTGATTAGAAAAAGTACTGACATAGAGGGTTTTGAAATAGACGAAAATACAACATCAAAATTCAACTTTTGCAGATGATGTTCTAATTACATCAGCAGGATCTAATTCTTCTATGCAGTCTTTATTTGATAAAATGATGAATTTTAAAAGTATTTCTGGTTTAATATTCAATGAAGAAAAAACTAAAATACTACCTATATATACACGAAAAATATTCTCATTAGTGATTTTACTAAATATGTACCCAATTCAGGTCAGATAACTTATTTAGGTTTAATACTATCTAAAGATATTAAATCTATTATATATAATAACTATAATACTTGTTTTCTTAATATACAAAATCTTTTTAATACCTGGAATAATATGTTTTTTACTATGGAGGAGAGACTTACAATTATTAAAATGATAATATTCCCCAAGATTTTATACTTAATACAATCAATAATACTTTCACCTACAAAAATAATTATCAAGAAACTGAATACACTAATGTTAAATTTCTTATGGGCACCTAATAGACCTAGGATTGCATTAAAGAAACATACTAATAGCTGGTCTCAAGGGGGTATTTCTTTTCCAGACTTTAATTTATATATTATCTCTTCTATTATAAAAGTTATTACTTTATTAATAGATCAGTCATATATCACAAAATGGAAAGATTATTGGGAGCTAATTAGTATGCACTTCATGAAAATCTCCATAACACATAAAAATATGATTGTAAATAACTCCATGTTGTGGTTACTAAAGGAATTTTGTACTTCACCTATTACACCTAAACATATGGTTTGTTACCCATTAAATATTATTATTAGTTATCGTAACTTTATATTCATGCACCCTAAGTATAGGGAATGGAATTTTATTGTATTCCCTATAATGTATACTCAGGGTATGCTTATGTCATCTACTTCTGAAGGAGCTCATTTAGCTATAGATAATGATCTAAAGTACTGGTATCAGCTGATATCTGATAATAAAGTTAAAAATCTAGATTTCTTAAAACAAGAATTTGATCTAAGAGAAACTTGCTGGTTAGAGGTTCAGATCTTTAGACAACATCTCATTGATAGAATAGATCTAATGTCTATAACAGTTAAAGAATCTATTCCAAAACTGATTGATTACTTGATATTAAATTTACAGCATAAAGTTTCTGATAAAGGTAAACTTTCATATATACATAAAATTATCAGACAAGAAACTTTTTACAGTGTAGATTCATACTGGAATTATTTCACCTCTATTAATGGGGACCCACCAACTCAACAAGATAAACAATATATATTGGAATCTGCTTATAGAACTACATCTTCCATTGTCTGGAGACTTTATACATGGAAATTTTTACATAGATCTTTTTATACACCTTTGATGATGAATAAAATAAATAATAAAGATAATCTATGTAAGAGATGTAATGTAGAAATTAATGCTGACTGGGCTCATATGTTTTATGACTGTATGAAGTTGAAAGAATACTGGAAGTCAATTAATGAATTTTGCAGGCTCTTTTACAGATAATTTCATTATTTCTAAGTCTCTTATATTATTCAACACACCTGTACCTCAATGTGTTAAAAAGATCAAGCTTCCCTTGTTATGGTCTATCCTAGCAGTGGCCAGGAAAATAATAACTAGAAATTGGATTTCAGATACACCTCCTTCGTTCAATGAATTTAAAAATGTTATGAATATAATGTGCCATATGGAAATAAGCACAATTAGAATGAGAACAACTAGAAAAACATCATATTATATTGTATGGGATAATTTACAAAATTTGTTAAAAAAAATTCTAATTTCAATAGCACGGTATTTTAGTTTAATTAATTGATCTGATTGTAGTGGATGTCTTTGTAAATACTTTAGTTGTTTTGTTGAATATTATAATAATACCTATTTTTAATTACTTGTATAAAATTGTTATGATATTTCTCTTATATGTTAAAACAATAAACCTGTTTTGAAAAAAAAAAGAATTAGTGGTGATTTTGTTTTCAAGCTAGTTTTGGAGAATCTTATAAGGGATCTCAGCTTCTTACTTAGGCTGACCAGGGAGCTCGTCCATGCATGGGATTTTACTCTCTTTTGCAACAGCTTATTCCTTCTGTTGTACAGTTTGTTTATGGCAGGGGACTACCAGATTAGCTTCCTTTTTTTGGAGGATAGCATCTTGGTTCTCTTTGGGATAGCATGATCCATGCACTTGAGTAAGTGCTTATAGAGTGCATTTGTATAGGATTTAGCAGTTGGAACTGTATTGTTCATCTGCATGGGTGTCAGGAAGTTCACCACTTCTGTCTTAAGAAGCATGAAGTTGGCTTTGGAGAAATTTTAACTGTGGTTTCCTTAATGGGAGGTGGGGGCAGGATGTGGATATCAAGGGTGATTAGCTTATGGTCGGATCGGAGCAATGAGGAGTTGACTTAAGGTGTGGAACACCGGTCACTCATTTTGGTAATGACTAGGTCTAGGATATTGTTGCCCCTGGTGGAGGTGTATTTAAGTTGATCCAGGGCATTGAAGTTTATGAATTCCAGAAAGCGCTGAGCTAAAGAGTTGGTACACAAGTAGTTTTCCCAGTTAATGGTGGGGTAGTTGAAGTCGCCCATTATTAGGGTGTTTGGTTGAACCATAATATTTTCCAGTACATCAAGAAAAGAGGAGTGGGAATCCTGGGGCATAGTGAAAGATCTGTAGCAAGCTACAATTTGGATTGCAGTTTTGCCTAGAGTTAGTTGCACATGCATAACCTCGGATGCATTATGCTGAGCAACTAGCCTGGAGGTGTGGATATCCTTAATGAATATGGACACACCTCCATCTTTGGTGTTTCGGTCCAGGTTACATGGCCGAAAAGTGTGGTATGAGTTATAGCCTGGTAGTGCAAGGCTGCTCTCTGGAGCCTTAAACCAGGTCTCAGTCACTGCACAGATATCGATGGTATCCATTTTAAGGAGTGCTTTGAGTGAGTGCATTTTGAGATTTAGACTTCTAGCACAGAGTAGCATTACCCTCAGTTTTTGCTTGCCTGTTCCTGTTATGGTGGTAAATTTGTCATTTGAACCTTGCCTAAAAAGGCACTATAGGGGCGGCAAGAGCCTTAGCCAGTATCCGGAAGCACAGGTGCAACAGGTGCACGCCATCTCTGGCAAAGCATCATGGTCTGTTGACCATGTCATCCCAAGTAGACAGATACTGGATCCCCTTAGAATGACACCAGAAGCTTAGCCAATTGTTGAAGTCAATCATTTAGTCCTTGTACTGCGGTATGATTCTGGGCAATGGCAGAATGCTACTTAGGGCTAGGGTCATACCTGCCTGGGCTACAAGACTGGGGACCTCTTCCATGTCTCTTTTCATGTAGTCCAGGGAGGTACATCTCAGGTCGTTCAGACCAACATGGACAATGACAGAGTCATATTTGTACTTATGGAGTGACCTGAGTGTGTGGGTTATGTGTCAGATCCTGGCACCCGACAGGCAGCTGACAGTAACCTTCTCCTTGTTTAGCCTGGTGAGTGGGACATCAGTGTGCCTGACTATAGAGTCACCTGTGATTAATGTGTTGGGTACGTTGTTTTGCCTTATTGGCTGTGGCTGAGTGGCACACTGAGTCTCTGTTACTTAGACAGATTATTATTGAGAGCCTCCGCAGATGTTTTTGTTTTTCTATGTGTGGATTTTGGTGGTGTAGATTTAGTGACTATGTGATGAGTGTGGTGTGATGCAAATGTTTACCTTCTCCTCTTGACTGTCAAGTTTAGTCTGGGTTGGAGAGAGCTTTACCTCCAGTTTGGCTAGATAAGTGCATCTCTCACAGGTTGTAGTGTTGGGTGGTAGGAGGAGAGGGTTGTCTGTGTACATGAGGCAATTTCTACATTGCCTCAAGATGCCCAGATTCATCAGATAGACAGGATAGAACACTGGGAGATGACCCTTGGACATGCCTGAGTAAAAAACTACTTTCCTCTAGATAAGTGAGATAAGTGAGTATAAGAGCTGTTTTTCTCTAAGCAAGTGAGAAAAGTAAGTACAACAACATTAAATATTATTAGTATTATTATGGACTGAAAAATAAAATACACAATTTAACAGCATAAAGCATGTTTTCTCATCAGTCATCATTTTCCATTAAGTGAAAAACTTGAACACATCTGATAATGTATCCTTACAGAAATATTGTAAGGGTGACATACATGAATGCATCTGATAACCATGCCTTACAGCAGGATTGTAAGGGTGAAAGACGTGAATGCATCTGATAATGTATCATTAGAACAGGATTGTAAAGGTGAAACTGTATTCTTACACCAGGATTGTAAGTGAAAAACTTGAACGCATCTGATAATGTATCCTTACAGCAGTGTTGTAAGAGTGAAAGATGCGAATGCATCTGATAATTTATCCTTACAGTAGTATTGTAAGGGTGAAAGACATAAATGTATTTGATAAGGTAGCCTTACAGCAGGATTGTAAGGATGAATGACATGAACGCATCTGGTAATGTAACCTTATATCACTGTTGTCAGGGTGAAGGACATGAATGCACCTGAAACTGTACAGCAGGATTGTAAGGGTGAAAGACATGAATGCATCTGGTAATATATCCTTACATCAGTGTGGTAAGGGTGAAAAACATGAACACATCTGATAATGTATCCTTAAATATATGTTGTAAATGAGAAAGACATGAACGTCTCTGATAAGGTAGCTTTACATCAGGACTGCAAGTGTGAAAGACATGAATGCATCTGATAATGTATCCTTACAGCAGTATTGTAAGGGTGAAAGACGTGAATGCATCTGATAATGTATATTTATAGCAGGACTGTATGGGTGAAAGACATGAATGCATCTGATAAAGTATCCTTACAGCAGGATTGTAAGTGTGAAAGAAATGAATGCATCTGATAATATATCCAGAGAGCAGGATTGTAAAGGTAAAATACAAGAATCTATCTGATAATGTATGCTTACAGCAGGATTGTAAGGGTGAAAGACATAACTGCATCTGATATGGTAGCCTTACAGGACTGTAAGGGTGAAGGACATAAATGCTTCTGATAATGTATTGTTACAGCAGGATTGCAAGGGCGAAATACATGAATGCATCTGATAAGGTAGTCTTACAGTAGTATTGTAAGGGTAAAAGACATGAATGCATCTATTAAGGTAGCCTTACAGCTGAACTATAAGGGTAAAAAACATGAATGCATCCGATAATGTATCCTTACAGCAGAAATGTAAGGGCGAAAAGTGTGAATGCATCTGATAATGTATCCTTACAGCAGGGTTGTAAGGGTGAATGACAAGAATGCATGTGATAATATATCCTTACAGCAAGATTATAAGGGTGAAAGATATGAGTGTAAGGGTGAATTACATGAACGCAGCTGGTGACATATCCTTACATCAGTTTTCCTTCGGTGAAAGACATGAACTCATCTGATAATGTATCCTTACCGCAGGATTGTAACTGTGAAAGACATGAATGCATCTGGTAACGTATACCTACATTAGTATTGTAAGGGTGAAAGATGTGAATGCATCTGAGAAGGTAGCCTTACAACGGGGTTGTAAGGGTGAAAGACATGAACGCATCTGGTAATGTAGCCTTACATCAGGATTGTAAGGGTGAAAGACATGAATGAATCTGGTAATGTATCCTTGCAGCAGTATTATAAGGGTGAAAGACAGTAATGCATCTGATAAGTTAGC
Organism: Protopterus annectens; assembly: GCF_019279795.1. Classification (NCBI taxonomy): domain Eukaryota; kingdom Metazoa; phylum Chordata; order Ceratodontiformes; family Protopteridae; genus Protopterus; species Protopterus annectens. The sequence goes on along the minus strand of NC_056726.1, from coordinate 1,068,468,070 downwards.
CTTACAGCAGGATTGTAAGGGTGAAAGACATGAACACATCTAGTAACGTGGCCTTACATCTGTCTTATAAGGGTGAAAGATATGAATGCATCTGATGATGTATCCTTACAGCAGGATTTTAAGGTTGCAAGAAATGAATGCATCTAATAATGTATCTTTACAGCACGATTGTAAGGGTGAAAGACATGAATGCATCTGATAATGTAGGCTTACAGCAGTGTTGTAATGGTGAAAGACATCAAGGCATCTGGTAATGTATCCTTTCCTCAATGTTGTAAGCATGAAATAAATGAATGCATCTGATAATGTATTCTTACAGCAGGACCGTAAGGGTGAAAGACATGAATGTTTCTGATAAGATAGCCTTAGAGCACGATTGTAAGGGTGAAAGACATGAATGCATCTGATAATGTATTCTTAAAGCAGGATGGTAAGGGTTAAAGACATGAATGCATCTGAGAAGGTAGCCTTATAGCAGGACTGTAAGGGTGAAATACATGAATGCATCCAATAAGTTAGCCTTTCAGCAGTGTTGCAAGGGTGAAAGACATGAATGCATCTGATAATGTATCCTTACACAGGATTGCAAGGGTGAAAGACATGAAACATAGCTCTCAACTGTACCGAATAACTCAATTTTTACCGAGTTTTGGGGTCCAAATAATGGGGTGCCATGATTCCAGAGTGGCACCCCTTCATTTCTGACTTTTTGCATGTTTTTATTATTTTTTTTTCTCCGTTTATTTTTGAGCTGACGTCATCACGTGCGTGATGACATCAGCTCAGACCACCAGCCTGTCAGAATGCTCCATTACACACAATTCCATGATTGATCTGCGGGAAACAGTTATTCAAATGAATTTGTGGTTATTCAGTTCAAACAAGCATTGCATTAGCAAGCAGATGGAGGGGCAGTAAAATTTCAAAGCGCGGAGTTTGTTGGCAATGCGAGTGGGCCAGGGAGCATAGCAATTCAGCTTGAATGACTAGCAGCAATAAAGTAGGAACATATTTTATATTCTTTGAAGAAGAGGTGTGTTTGTGTGCAAATGTTCATCAGAGAAGCCCAGCAAACAAAGTGATTCTTTTCAGTGGTGCCACAGGATCAGTGTGTGGTTAAGGGGTATCTTTTTCATAGTCATATTATAGCAAGCAAAAAGGTAAAAGGAATAATACACAATATTCTTAACCTGCCTCCTTAACTGTAGGAGACAACTCATTAACAGCTCACAGTGATTAGTGCCTAATACTGTCCTTCATAACAACCTTTGATTTGTTGTGGTAAAGGCAGTTAGCTTGTTGCTTTTTCATACTTGCAACATGGTAAAGGTAGTCAGCTTGTTTTTTTTCCACACTTCAAAAGCAGCAAGTTAACTGCTGTTACCACAACAAATCAAAAATTGTAACGGACAGGTACAGGATGAAGTTGAGCAAAATCGGGGATACTCTGCAAAATACAAAGTAGTTGAGAGGTATATATCATCAGCATTACTGATATTTTTCGATCCAACTGTTATCTTGAGTGATTTACTTAAAAAAAAACAAACTCAGAAAGAAAAACATTTTACAAGGAGCAAGACATATTATTAGACAAAATCAGGTGCAGTCTGCAAAGACAGCCCACCGAATCCTAAGTTCTACAAGGGGCAGGGAAAATATGGGACAAAACCAGAAACCATTCTATACAAAGGCAAAAATAATTGGGTAGCTGGGGTATAAAGGATCAAAGTAATGGACAGATTTTAAATGTTGTTATTAAAAGCATGTATGTGTGCATGTGAGACCCAGATTAGTCTGTTTGTTTGTTTTACTTGCTTTTGCAGAACTTGCAGAACACT
>NC_056726.1:1068118732-1068161232 GCF_019279795.1 Protopterus annectens | reverse complement strand
ACTTCCCATACATGTCAAGCAGAGCACCTCACTGGCCCTCTTCAAGAGAAATCTTGATGAGTGGACGGGGAATAGAAAGTTCACCCCGGGGATCACTTCAGTGGCTCTACTTGATAGAGGCACTGGGAACTAATAACTTTTGGCACAATACCAGGGTAATCCTATGGGCTAGGCTTGTAAAGGTTCCAGGGCCATTAGCCTAGTACACACCTATGAACCTATGAACAAAGATAGTTACAGTCAGATGCTTTGTGAATTTTCTGTGGAGTTCATAAAACATAGTGGTCTTGGTGGGATTGAGAAGTAGTTTACGTTTTGTGAGCCATTGGTGGCGCTCATGTAAGTTTGACTGGAGTTGGCATTAAATGTTGGTGTGACAGTGACCTGACTGGTTAATGACCATGTCATCAGCATAGAAGATGAGTGGGTGATGTGGGAGGTCACAACAAATTTGTTAATGAATAAGGAGAAGAGAAGGGGGAGCAAGTATGGATCCTTGTGGTACACCTATGGTAACAGGTGCAGATTCTGCTTGAGAGGATCCTATATTACCTCTTAAGTGCCTGTCAGTGAGGAAGTATATAAGCCAGGGAGTAGTGTCCACACTGATATCAATTTCAGTTAGATTATTTTGGAGAATATAGTCATCAATGAGGTCAAATTCTTATGTCAGGTTTATAAATGGGGCATCTGTAATTAAACCACTATGAGTTTTAGCAGGATGTCACCAGTTAAAGACTAAAGTGTTGTCATAGTACTTTGTCCAGGCCAGAAACCATGTTGTTTGGAAGAAAGCAGATGATACTGCTGGATAGCAGTTGGGTAAATTACCTTTTCATGAAGTTTGACCAGAATTGGGAGGAATGGATATTGGACAGATGAGAAAGGTATCTTTTGGGTTGGTTTACTTTGGGAAGGGTTTAATTAGAGTACATTTCCAAATGTGTTATATGATGTTGTGTGAGACATCTATTATATATATATATATATATATATATATATATATATATATATATATATATATATATATATATATATATATATATATATATATATATGTGTGAATTGGAAGAGGGAGATGAATGGCAGTCAGGTGGGCAATGTATGATATGTGAGAGGTGGGGAGTTAATTGATGGCATATTGCTAAATTCTTTAGGAAAATCTTCTGGAGAAAGTTTTGTTATTTCAAATTGAATGGTGATTGCAGATAGGGTATCATGAGGAGGAGTTCTTCCTGTAAGTAGTTTAACTTTTTTCCAAAAGTGTTTTGTGGAATATAAGAAGGAAATGTGTTTCTTTATTTGGAGATTTTTTCTGTGCCTTCTGATGGACTTCTTGGCTAGGGTGCACAAAACTATAAAGGAGATGCAGTTGTCAGTTTTGGGGGGCTGTTTCTATTTTTCTCATGCTTTATCCCTGTGGTGTGGATAGCCATTCAGTTTTGGGGGGTTTAATAAAGCCTTTGGATAAGTGTAAAGAATGAGTCTTGCAGCTTGAGTAGAAAGTTGATTAGGCATACAGGAGCTGTATTAGGGTCATGTAAGGGATGCCTTATAGATTCTTCTTTTCAAAAGGCCTTTTTAACACATGACAAGGTGGATCATTATCTAGACCTTTTCCTAAGCTCTCCAATTCTCTAATCAGTATAAGAATTCTGCAAGAGAATTTCTCAGGATCCTAGGGTTCATGGCCTCCATAATTCTCATGATACTTGTTGCCACAGATTACACATGAGAAATAGGTAATGGCCTGGCAAGTTTTTGCAAAGCCCACATCTAATGAAGTCTTTTCAAACAAAAACGTAATACTGGAGGCGTTAAAGTTTTTTTGTTGATTTGTTCGTGATGGCAGTATTTACTTTTGGATGAAAGCATTTTACCTGACTACGTTCTGTCACTTTATTGTTTCACCAGACCTGGGTACCTTTTGTGTTTACTAGACAATAAATTCAACTGAATCCAGGTATTCCCTTCTCTCCTCAGACCCCAAACCAATCTGTCACCAAGGTCACATCAGATGTTGCTTGGGAACAATTTCCAAAGAGGTAAAACTGCAAGACCAATGGAATCCTTCATACCAAAGCACATAAACTTAAAGGAGATGTCTGCGATCCTTGCCATAATGCCTGTCCATCAGCTATGGTCCCCATGACCACTGCAAGGGTTTGCAGACAATACCACACTGATGCAGTATATCAACAAGCAGGAAGGTACAAGGTTCTAACCACTATGCAAACTGGTAGTGGTGGCTTTGGAGGTAGCTCTTCAGCACTTCTTAACTCCCCAAGCCTCTTACATTCCATCAGATCAAATGTTAGTTGAAGACAAGCTGAGCAGCACTCAGACAGGCTCTCATAATTGGAAATTGAATAAGTGGTCCATCCTGGAATTGATCCAGTTGTGGGAATACCTGAAATAGATCTGTATTCCTCCTTTTAAAACAGACAACTTAACATTTTTTTCCAGGTTCCTTACAAGCAAGCCTGGAAGATAGATGCATACCATTCCCTTTAAAGAGAATGTTCCTTTGTGCATTTCCACCCTTTCTTCTGATATCCATAATAATTCTGAAGATTCAAAGATTCAAAGGGATACCCCAAATATAATTGTGATATCCGTCATATGGCCCAGACAACATTGGTTCTGCCTTCTTATGGAACTGGCCAATGGCAATTATCACAACCTTTCTCATGGACTAGATCTACCCACACAAGACCTGGGGAGTTTGATGTATGCCATTGCCCTACTAGCCTTTACCAATACTATTAATAACAACCGTAGCAATAATCAAATATCGTCAGCCCTCTTCTTGGATCTTTCCAAGGCATTTGACATGGTGGATCATCAACTGTTGATACACACCCTGCAGACTTATAGCCTTGATTCTAAAGCTCTTCAGTGGTTTAAATCTTACCTCAGTGGGAGACAACAGGCTGTTCTCTGGCAGAACAAGCTCTCCAACCTATCACCTACCACCCTTGGAGTCCCTCAAGGCTCCATACTTGGGCCCCTACACCTTTCCATCTTTATTAACAATCTATATACTGTCATCCCTAATGTTAGCTGTATCCAACACGCTGACGACTCCACCCTGATTTTCTCAGCTATATCTCCTTCAGAATTGAAGTCTGCAACCCAAGCCACCTTTAATATTATTGAAAATTGGCTCTCTGAACATTGATTGCTACTAAATCCCAAAAAATCTAAAATGCTGCTGTTCTCACCCACACATAGATCTACAGCTTTTACCTTCACCATAAAAGCAAAAGATGAGACAATTATCTCCCCTGACCCTTCTACAAAACTACTAGGTGTCATTATTGATAACCTCAAATTTGACCTACATGTAAATCAAGTGATCAAGATCATCAATAAAAAACTTGGGTCTCTATACAGAATAAAAGCCTTCCTAACTCCTCCAGCTAAGATGGCCATAGCCTGTTCACACCTACTTTCAACCCTTCTATATGCTTCCCCCCTTCTCTCTAATCTAAACAAGTCTGTTCTTAACAGACTATCAACATGTTACAATCACATTGCCAGGTTTCCCACTGGCCTGCCCTTTAGAACACATCACTGCATCAACCTCAAACAACTTGAGTGGCTAGAACTTCCTAGTCTTATACAATGTAACCTTTAGGTTGTGGCTAAGAAAATCCTCCGAAACCCAGATAATACACCTTCCCTTAAAATATTATCATCCCCTATAGCAATCCAAGACTGTTTCAATCCTCAAACAAAGTACTAATATAAACTATCAAAACTAGCAATGTAGCTGGCGACTCCCTCTTTGCAAACTGTGGATAGAGTATGGAACCTATTCCCAGCTGATATTACTTTGCTACCCTCCCTAACCCAATTTAAAACCAGACTCAAACAACATCTGGCTCTAAACTGGCTTTGCCACTGTAACAAGCCTGGCTAACTCATACCTAAATGTGTATAAATTATCTTGGTCAAGTTACTGGTATTGTTTTCTCAACTGGATATATCCAGGGGTTAATCCTAACTGTGTTATTGTTACTCTTTCTTTGTATATATCATTTCTGTATAGTGTCTTCATTATTATGATTTGTTGCTGTTTACCTTGGTGCTTTTCTCTAAATAAAAATAAATAAAAATAAACATTAACAGTCCACTTCAACTGAATGCCTGAACAATTCAGTTCTTATACCTTTTAAGCACTTATTTCTTGAGGACATCCAACAGGTACTAAAGGACATAAAACACCTGCTACTAGAAAATCCTCTGTTGGTAAATGATTTTCTAGTTGGTATCGAACCATCTACCAGGGGCCCATCAGGTATTTTGCACCACTAGTGCTCAAATACATAAGTGAGTTACTTTCCTCTGGCCTTGCTTATTCATCTATAAAGGTTCATCTTTCAGCTATTTCAGCATGTCTACCTACAGATCCTTCTTTTTTCTTCTCTGTTGTGAAACAGTTTCTGAAAGGAGTTTTATACCTCTGACCTCTTGGTAAGCCAGTCGCTCCTATTTGGGATCTCAGCTATGTGCTAGAGAAATTGATGATGTCACCTTTAGAACTTACCAATCAAGTTGATTTAAGATTCTTGACTTGAAAAACTGTACTAATCATCTGCAAGAAGAGTACCTGAGATGCACGCTGTCACTGTAGGTGAATCCCATCTGCTTTCCATATGGACAGTTTCTCTTTAAGAACAAACTGCTCATTCATGCCCATATTGGTTTTAGTGTTTACTTTTAATCAAGCAGTTTCCCAGTTTTCTAACCAGAACCTAAAAAGCAGGGAGAAAATATTTGGCATATTCAGGACATGAGTAGACAGGATAGATGCCATCTTGACAGAACTAAGCCCTTTAGAAAAGCGGATCAGTTGTTTATTTCTTATCAAAGGGGAAAAGAGGGACACCTTTTGTCTAAACAAAGAATTTCCAGATGGTTGCCCTCATCTATTATCTTTTTTGTTATCCCCACCAAAGCAAATCCATCCCAGGCAGTATGAAGGCACATCCCACTAGAGCCCTGTCTTCAAATGCATATTGGAAACAAAGTCTGCTGCAGCAGTGGAAGTGATGAATGTAGTCCAGTTGGTGAAGTTACATGTGCCCATAACAACAGAGGTTCAAATTCCTCATTGCTGCAGTAGCCACAACCCCCCATCTCCCTATATTTGTATATAGTTGTAGTTAGTATATAAAGTAGGAATGTGTTTTTAGTTTATATGTTATTATTATTATTATTATTATTATTATTATTTCATTATTTCATCATTTCACAATTGTTGGGGTCTTCTTTCATTGTTTAGGCAAGAATGCCTGAAGAACGTTTCCCTCTGACTGCTGATTTTTCTCCTTTGGAGGGGGGACTTATGTCAACATTTTCAGTATTTACTGTATTTTCTTCAATTCTAGCACTGCAAGATGAAGTAAGTGACTAAAGTAACAAAAATACAGTAAGTACTGAGATTGCTGACAAAATATACATATAGGAGTAGTAAGTATGCATGTTCAAAGTTATGTTATGCATGAAGAAATTAAAATGTTGATATGATAGGCAAGGGGAGGTACAGAATGCAATTAAGGGCAAGTTTGTTGAAATGACTCAGAAATTGATTAGGAACATAGGTAGTCTCATAGATTTTTTTAAGTTAGGAAGCTAAAAAACAGACGTGGTCAATGTTATTTTATTAGTGGTAGAAGACATTAGGAAAAACAAGTTTCCCCCAGTTTTGAAAAGTAAAGAAAGTGGGGTAAGACTTGAGGGTAGTTAAAAGATCGCTAATCGGCAACACATGAAATCTATGGTTTTAAAACACAACAATGACAATTATGACATTACAGGAATTATTATATCCGAATGAAAATTACTCCAGGGGTTATGATATTATAGGAATCATTATACCCAAATGGAAAATACTCCAGGGTATTTTGATGTCATTCAATCTGTGAGCTTCAATCCCAAATTCATTTACAGAAAATAAGTTGATGCCAAAATGCTTTACAAAAAATTAAATGGAATGAAAAAAGGAACCATATACCTACAAGCACATGTAAGAGGGGCATGTGGCCACAATTTTACTTTATCAATGAAAGCCCAAATGTCCAATTGATACACAATAGCTGGCTGACCAAGGCAATATAAACATACAACACTATAGGGATCTATTTGCATCAGATGACCAAATTGTCAAATCCAATATGATCAAGACCATGTGGTCGACAGTTCAGTCTATCGACAAAAAACACAAACCCAAATAACACCCCACAAACAGAGACAAGCCCCACTGCACACCCCACATCCCCTGATAATTATATATACCAGCTCAGAGATTGCATTACAGTGGGGAAAAGTGGAAATTCCCTGATCCCCACTGTACTACAATCTCAGTCTGTATGGTTTGAGGGATTGAATTGTCAACCATATGGTCTTGAACGTATGGGTTTCATTTTGGTCATTTGATAGTTTGAAATATACCCTCTAGGCAGTTATTTCTCGGGTGACTTTTGACAGTTACAGGGCATTCTACACATGAAGGCCATCTCACTTTCATGTACAAGTGTTTGCTGCAATGAATAAAGACAAGGGGAATGGTGTATGAAAGCATTAATTAATGTCTTTGTCTTAGTTCAAGTGCTGATAGACAGTAGGGGAGATACTTTGAGGACCATTATCATAAAAATGAAATACAATGGCAAATGAGATTAAATGCAGACAACAGTCTGGGACTGAGCAATACAACCAATATTAAATGGGGTAAAAAAAGACTTTAAATAGAGGCTTAAATGGGTTCATGAACTGGCTGATAGAGACCACATGATGTGTTTTATAAGTTATTCAACTTGTTATTTTACTTTTTCTGACACTGTGAAGATATCTGTACTTAGTAAGAAATGAAAAGTGAAACAAAATGACTCAATAATTTATTCCTGTTATTCAAGAAAGTGCTTATTTTGGCTTTCTTTCTTCTTTTGTACAATATTGCAAAATGACTGCAGAGTCTTTTTTATTTCCAGTAATATTTTATGCTTTCCATTGGTGTTTATTATTTTGCATGTCATTTCAGGCTGTCAACTCTCTTCTTGACTTCTGACTTTAGATACTCTTTTTATAAATATTGTTTTAGCCTTTTAAATCTGGAACACTGAAAAATGTTATACTCCTAGATATGGAATATGTCTCATTGATTAAACCTGGTTTCAGTACAGCTAGAAATATCAATATCCTCCAAGCAGAGAACTATGTACTTTTATGATATGGAGGTTGCTCGTTTGTGGGGGTTACAGGATAATTGGTACATCGGGTATTGTATGGGATTATAGTAATTTAGCAAGTGTTGACTCACTGGATGAAGAATTACAAACCAATCTATACCCTTCTTTCTTGAGTATCATTACAGCATTTGGGTAAAAGACAAAGATGGCATCTAAGAAACATGTAGCTGATATGAGGTTCATTCACATGATAATCCTTGTTCTTCTTTGAGACATTGAAAGAACAGCAAGTGGACCTAATGCTTCTCCAGGTTGAAAGGAGTCATTTCAGTTAGTATGGGCATTTAGTGCTTCTAACCTTCAACACAACCTGGGGGAATTATACAAAGTGTTGTACACTAGGAAGAAGACCTAAGGCATATTTAACGCAGGATCAGAAAGATATCTGTCATATTGTTCGTGATTTCAATAGGATTTGACTCAATGAGCTGAGGGCATTTGTTGGGATAAAGAAGTCTAGTATGCCCTGCTTAACTTATTAACTCCCCAGCACTGAAAATGGATCATTTTGAGATGCAGGAGAAAAATGTATGAGTTTTAGACAAAGTATATGAAAAATAATTTATCTATACTCATTTACTGTAATGGTAGCTCAAATGTCATATCTGTCTCAAAGTTATAAAAACTGGTATGAACTATAACTTGTCCAATGTTATACAAAAATGCATATCTTTCTACTATTTGTCTGGAAGTCCTACTTGAAACACTTTCTGTGTTAGAGTCTGTATGGTTGGAGACCCAGTTAATGGCAGAGTAGACTGTGAAGATACACATTTGTATCAAAATGTTGCTTTTGAAAAGCTCTTGGTATTTAACAGATGTTTAAAGATAGAAACACATTTCAGTACTGATTAGCCTGAAACATTAGTCTGCCTTGTGATTGCAATATAAGCTATTATTTTGGAACTGACAAGCACATAAAAAATAAAGACATTATGATAAATTGGCAGATAGTTTCAATAGATGTACTTGTAAAATATTATTAGCAAGAGACCAGACAGACACCATACTACTGTATCCATTATTATTTATTTGTATTAGTACAAACGCTTGACAAACAGTTAATACTGTCAGAGTTATTTCAATTTGATTATAACGCAGCTAGACCAACTAATGCACACTTAGTCATAGATGTCACTTCTTCTTCTGGCTTTTTCCCGGTTAGGGGTCGCCACAGCGGATCACCTTGTCTGCACATTGATTGGCAGTGGAGTTTTACGGTGTTGAGTTGCCAGCCCGGCGCCCAACCTTCCACAGAAGGCACACTCACACCTAGGGCCAATTTAGAGTGTCCAATCCACCTGCAGCATGTCTTTGGGATGTGGGAGGAAGCCGGAGCACCCGGAGGAAACCCACGCGACCACAGGGAGGACATGCAGACTCCGCACAGAAGGCACCTCAGCCGAGGATCGAACCGGAGAACCTCTTGCTGTGAGGCGGCAATGCTAACCACTGCACCACCGTGGCCACCCTTAGTCATAGATGTCACTAAAGAGTGAAAATTACTGTCCAATTTGTATACTCTTTTAAATGTCAACCAATGTTATTTTAATGTCCTTGTGACTTGTTCCTCTGATTTGCATGATTGATTTCTGTTTTATGTCCTTCTTTGGTTATTTTCTTCCTTCCTGTATCTGAAGACTTCACAAAAAAGTCTCTCCATATCATCTTTGCGTCACTTGAAGTGTCTATTTTATTTCATTTATTTCTGCATTTGAAAGCTCACAGAAAGTCAACTTTCCTTTTTTCTATAACAGGATGCTATTTACAGCAAACCCACAGCTATATGTTATTAATATCTAAGCTGAACATTTACAAGAAATCTTTTTCATCACATAACTGTTCTTGCAAAGCAAGCCATATTTTCTTTTACTGCACACACAGTATAATTTTGGGGAAACCATTTTAATTTATACAGTCTCTATCAGTATTTTCCAATTAATTAGTCACTATGATTATTTGAAATGTGTAACATTACTATTTTCCAAAATATACCACCAATAAATAAATCATATTCTCATTCTATTAATGTTTACATCCATTGAAAATTTACAACAGTAAGTAAAGTGTCTGGTAGGTTCCACTTCATATCATCAAATTATCATTTCATCGAATTGCAAATCATCGAGACCAAATCGTCAAAAACTAATCGTTGAAAACTCATAACATCGAACCTCAAATCATTGAAAACTATAAAGCAGCTAGAAATAACATCCCAGACACTGTTTACTACATTTATGCAGGAGGCAAGCCCCCTTGCATCCCGTATGTGGGAAGCTATGCTCCCCCACCCCCCATAAATTAAATATACCAACTCCAAGGTTGCACTACAGTGGGGTAGGAAATTACCTTTTTCCCCCACTGTAGTACGACCTTGGAGTTGGTATATGTAATGTACGGAGGTGTGGGGGGCAAAGCCCCTCACATGGGGGGGTGCAGAGGGGCTTGCCCCCCTGCATAAACTTAGTAAAAACTCTGTTGGGTGTTATTTCTAGCTGCTTTATAATTTTCACTGATTTGAGATTCGATGTTATGAGTTTTCAACGATTTGGTCTCGATGATTTGCAATTCGATGAAATGATAATTTGATGACATGAAGTGGAACTGTCTGGTAATAGTTTCTCATTTTTAAATTTTTCATACAAATCTTTTGGTTCTTTTTGCAACCCTTATTTAATTTCATTTAAGAATACATTAGGACTTGGATCTTATTAAGTGAAACTTGGAACTTTTAATCTACATAATTACAGGCTGCAGACTTTGTTTACATCTGTTTTTGGATTAGGTAACTACTGTCCTTCATACCTCTAACCGCCAGAATTCCCATAATGACATAATTGTTGCATTGTCCTACCCATTTTTGAATAAATATGCTTGTTGCAGCGTATTTATGATTATACTTACAGTGTTTATGTTAATAAACATGCTAAATACTACACGAATGACAAAAGCAGACGTATGAACTATAATTCATCTTAACTAACTGTGTACTCCTTGGCAAAAAATGAAAACAGTTAACTGAATTTAAAGACAAATTAACTTGGAGATCCAAGCTATATAAGCTTACACAATGAAAAAATATATTTCAAGGACTGTCCTGACAAGTTCATAAAATGATTGTGCCTATGAGCAACTAACAAGTGCCTTCCTGTACTATTGGGTTAGAATCTTCTCTGTTTGCCTACCATGTATCTATGAGAAAATCAGTTAATCAGATTGTACTCGTAGGTCGCCGCTGGAAATACGCAATTTGACTTAGTATATTTATATGTTTAATAAATGAAAGAATAAAATCTGTAACCTCACACAGTATTTGTTGTTAGATGATGCACCACAATTACAAATGGTGACAGTTTTAGAAAGTGTTGTAGGGTTTGGCCAAACAGACCAAGAAGGATGATTGCCTTTTCCAGAGTAGAGTAACAGGGTGTATGCAAAAGGGTACAATCATAGCAATGCCACATTATAGTACTAAAACTCAAAATATTGATTATAGCTTCATATGCTCATAGGTATATACTAGGCTAATGACCATCAGGGCCTTTATTAGTCTGGACATGCAACCCAACCCAAATGTGTCCCAATGTAACATTGGCATCTATTTTGAGGGGCATCATACTTAGGACATTGCTAAAGGTTTGTTTTGCGGGTGAAGGGGTATGTCAGTTAGAGTATATTTACTGTCTGTTTCATCCAGTCAGAGACATGGTGGCCAGACTAGGGGTGAATTTCCTATTCCTCATGCAATGGTCAAGGTTACATTTTAATAGGGTTTCAGCAGAATCTTAATTCTATGATTAACAATGGATTTTTATAATTTGACAACTTTAATTTCAGAAAGATGTAGCTGTAATAATATCTAAAGTATATTTTGCAGGAGTAGAGGTATTTTGGTGTTACACTGTGGCCTTTGCAGGTACAGACAAAACTGCACAGTGCAGGAAAGTCTCAGGTTTATGAATACAGGTAACCTCTTGAAGACTGAATAGCATTATTGTTGGTATAGTTGCAAAGGTTTTCAGTTTATAGTTTCTAGCAGAAAGATACATATTGGGCCAAAAGACCTCAAGAGTCTTACAAGTAAAATAATATATATAACTATCAATGGTGAAGTCCATTCTAGTGATGAGATGGGGTACAGTCCATCCTAGTGAAGAGATGGGGTGCAGTCCATCCTAGTGAAGAGATGGGGTGCAGTCCATCCTAATGAAGAAATGGGGTGCAGTCCATCCTAGTGATGAGATGGGGTGCAGTTCTAGTGATGAGATGAGGTACAGTTCATCCTACTGATGAGGCAGGGTGCAGTCCATCCTAGTGATGAGATGGGAAAAGTCCCTCCTAGTTATGAGGCAGTCCTAATAATGAGACAGGGTGCAGCCAATCCTAGTGATGAGATGGGGTGCAGTCCTAGTGATGAAATGGGGTGCAGTCCATCCTACTGATGAGGCAGGGTGCAGTCCATCCTAGTGATGAGACGGGGTGCAGTCCATCCTAGTGATGAGACAGGGTGCAGTCCATCCTGCTGGTGATATGGGGTGGAGTCCATCCTAGTGATGAGATGGTGTGCAGCCCTAGTGCTGAGATTTATTATTTATTTATTTATTTACATTTGTTAACCGGGATAGTCCGACTGGATGCATGTCCATTTTCAGCGGAGGCCCGGGGAGAAAAGCTCCCAAGTAAAAAACATTTATTACATATCTCAAAAAACTTCAACGTATATCACATATTACGAACGGCGTAATGGTATAATTGGTGAAAAAAACGTTTAGACAGTAATAGTATATTTACAAAGGAATATCAAGACAATCCATACACATAACATCTATACAAAATCTAGAGAAAGAGTTAGCCAAGCTTGATACAGACAATCCATACACATGACATCTATACAAAAATCTAGAGAAAGAGTTAGCCAGGCTTGATACAGTAGCAAGTCCGGTTTGACCCCAGGTGAAGTTTAAGTTTAGCTTTGAACTGACCTAGAGAAGAGAGTGAGGTTATCTCAGGAGGTAGTATATTCCAATTTCTGCCTGCAGAGTTAGTAAAGAGGGAGTCACCGGCTAAGTTATTAGATTTACAGGTCTGGATAAGGAGTCTACTAGAGGAGCGCAGTGATCTAGGGTTGTTATAAATAGTAACGAGGTTTTTGAGTGCAGGGGTGTTTTCAGGATTGTATAGAATTTTGTGTGTCATAACTAGTAGGTTATACAGTATTAGACTAGGTAGTTGGAGCCATCCAAGCTGAGATAGGTTAATGCAGTGATGTGTCCTGAAAGGAGATCCAGTAGCAAACCTGGCGATGTGATTATAACAGATAGTGATTTTATTCAGAACAGTCTTACTAGTATTGTGGAGAAGAGGGGATGCGTACAGGAGAGAGGAGAGAAGATAAGATCGAGCAATGGCAACTTTAGCTGGGGGAGTCAGAAAGCTTTTTATTCTATACAATGAACCTAGTTTTTTATTGATGATTTTGATCAGATTATTGACATGTAGGTCAAATTTTAATTTATTATCGATGGTGACACCCAGTAGTTTTGTAGAATGGTCTGGCAAAATTATAGTGCCATCCTTTGCTTTGATTGTAAAGTTAATGTCACTAGACCTTCGTGTTGGAAGGAATAACAGCATTTTAGTCTTTTTGGGATTCAGTATCAGGCGACGATTTGAGAGCCAGTTTTCTATAGTGGTAAAGGTGGACTGGGTAGTTAACTGTAACTCTGTAGGAGATGTTCCTGAGCAAATTAGCGTGGAATCATCTGCATACTGGATACAGTTGACTTTGGGAATGACAGTGTTCAAGTCATTGATGAAGATAGAGAATAACAATGGGCCTAATATGGATCCTTGTGGTACACCCAGGGTGTTAGGCAGCAAGGTGGATAGTTTGGTCTGCCATAACACGGCCTGTTGTCTACCACTTAGGTATGAATTAAATCATTGTAGGGCTTTAGGATCTAGACAAAGAGATTGTAGGGTATTGATTAATAGTTGGTGATCCACCATATCGAATGCTTTGGACAGATCCAGAAATAGAGCTGAGGAAATAAGGTTATTATTATTGCGGTGGAGATTTATGGAGTTGGTGAAGACAAGTAGGGCTGAGGTAGTGCTATGGTGAGGTCTGAAGCCATGTTGGGTATCTGCCATTAGGTGGTTGTTAATTAGGTGTTGCATAAACTGTTTTTGAATACATTTTTCCATAATCTTTGCTAGAGGAGAGAGTATAGCAATAGGCCTGTAATTGGAGAGTTCTGTAGAACTGCCTCCTTTATGAAGAGGGATTACATAGGATATTTTCCAGATATTAGGAATATTTGCTTCTGTTAGAGTGCGATTGATAAGTAGTGATACTGGGTAGGCAATGGCGTCGGCTGATATTTGCAGGTATTCAGCTGGGAGTAGGTCAGCTGAGAGAGTTGTGGGTTTTAGTTTACTGATTAAGGTGCGGATAAAAGATGTAGCAACAGGTTGGAAGCTAAATGAAGGTTTATTTGTAAGGGTAGAGCTACCTGGACTATGGGAACTTAGAGGCAGTTGGTTGGCTAAGGCTTGGATAGTCTCAGTAAAGAATCTATTAAAGCTGTCAGAGACTACTTCTGGTGGTTTATTGATATAGGCATCTGGGACAGGGGTGGTAGAGTGACCAGGGTGGCGAAGATTATTTAACCCTGACCAGAACTTTTTAGGGTGATTTTGATTTTCTATTTGTAGTCTGTGGTAGTATTGTTTTTTGTCTAGTAGTAAGTGTTTTTTAGTTTCATTCCTAAGTTGTCTGTATTTAATTTGATCATGCGGAAGTTTAGTGGTACGCCATAAAGCCCAAGCTTTATTTCTGAGGTTAATTTTAAGCCTGGTCTCTTTTGAAAGCCAAGGAGCAGCTACTGCCTTGGTTTTCTTTAAGCGAGTAGGGGCATGAAAGTTAAGAATCTCAAGGAATTTGTTGTTAAAATACAATACCGCTTCTTCTAGGGGAAGTTGTTTTAGTATGGACCAGCTGCATGGGTGAAGAGATGGGGTGAAGTCCATCCTAGTGATGATATGGGGAGCAACCCTAGTGATGATATAGGGTGCAGTCCATCTTAGTGAAGAGATGGGGTGCAGTCCTTCTTAGTGATGAGATGGGGTGCAGTTCTAGTGATGAAATAGGGTGCAGTCCATGTTAGTGATAAGATGGAGTGCAATCCTAGTAATGAGGCAAGGGTGCAGCCAATCCTAGTGATGAGACAGATTGAAGTCTGTCCTACTGAAAAGATGGGGTGCAGTCCTAGTGATGAGATGGGGTGCAGCCCATCCTAGTGATGAGATGGGGTGCAGTCCTAGTGATGAGATGGGGTGCAGTCCATCCTAGTGATGAGAGAGGGTGCTGTCCATTCTTGTGGTGAGACAGAGTGCAGTCTGTTCTAGTAATGAAATGGTGTGCAGTCCTAGTGATGATATGGGGTACTGTCCATCCTAGTGATGAGGCAGGATGCAGTCCATCCTAGTGATGAGATGTGTTGCAGTCCTAGTGATGAGACAGGGTGCAGCCCATCCTAGTGATGAGACAGAGTGCAGTCCAGGGTTGGGAAGGTGGCCTAATGGTTAAGGTGTTTGCCTGACAAACACAAGCTGCAGGGTTGGAGTCTCACAAGGGATAATTGGCTAGGCTTAAAATTGCTCGCAAGGGCAGTTAGCTTAGTACCAATCTATGAACCTATGAACCTAATCCTAATCATGAGATAGTGTGCAGTCCATCCTAGTGATGAGACAGGATGCAGTCCAGCCAACTGCTAGTGTATTTTGGTGTTTTCATCTGATTGGACAAGACTGACTAACTTAAAAATAAGTGTAACACACCTAAGATTAGAAATTCTATACTGAGAATGTAGTATCTCAAATCAGAAAATCATATTTTCTTTTTGATGCAGTGAACACAGACCCCGGATTCTCAATAGCTTGCACAGCATGCAAGATCAGTGCAGGAGCTCAAGCAGGCAATATATCTGCCATGCGATCCAGGAACAGCCTGCAGGGGCATGCATGAGAGATCCTGCACTAATCCTGCATGGACGAAGCCCTTGTATGCAAATCACCCCATTTGCAGGAGAAATCCTTGTAAATGAGGTGAATTTGTGACCCTGAAAGCTTACGACCTTCTGTGCAGGACTAGTGCAATCAGCAGAAATGTACTCGGTTAATAACCGAGTACATTTCTGCAAAATCCAAAATGGAGCTATGACAGCCCCAAATAAATGCTGCCCATCATGTAGTAAGCATGCCAATGGCCAAGTATAAGGCCATTGGCATTGCAGAATGTATAAGAATTAAAAAAAAAACAACTTTAATTCTTATTAGCCAATCTCGGCTGTTTAAGCATAGGGCAGAGGCGCGCAAACGGGATCGGGGGAAAAATACAAAAACAAACCTAAATTAAGCATTCTAACTAAAATCAGTATTCTGACATGCAAGTCAATGGCAGGCAGAAGTCAACCTGGCCATAATGGTTGCTAAGGGGGGAGGCGCAGTGTGAGATATGTAACTATGCATTAGCAAGCAATCCTATGCAAATGAGGGGAAGGATAGTGAATCCCAGTTTTTCCCAGGATGGGGGGAAAGTCCCAACAGTGTAAGGAACAGCTGGGTGCAAGCCTAGGAGGTAGGTGACATCATGGGGGGGTGTCAGGCATACTGTAAGCATATTGGAGCCCTGTGGCTTGGGGTTGTTCTTAGCTTAGCACAGCTAAGCTAGGAAGTATGTCTATAGGTTCACTATCGTAGGTTCATACCAGGCTAACTGCCCTTGTGGGCCATTTTAAACCTAGCCAATTACCCCATGTGAGAATTAAACCCTGCACCTTATGTCCACAAGGTAAACACCTTAGCCATTATGCCATCCTCCCACCCCTGCCTAGCACTCTTTACAAAGCCTAAGCAGGTGGGCACGCCGCTCACCGGGTTGTACAGGAAGAAAAAAGAGGTTAAACCAGGAAATATCAGCAATGTGCATATTTGAGCACCCTGTTTGCACAGTGTGCACACGGGCTTAAACAGGAAGACAATGGGAAGGGAAAACAGCAGTAGGAAGGTAATCAATGAGTACTAGCTTAGCTGGCAGATGAAATGTATCAGAAACAGCCAATTATACAGGCAGCAGACCAGCCCAGCACAGAACACTAATATAACCTATGCAAACACCTAACCCTCCATTTTTTCCCACACTCTACACCACCAGTGTAAACAAGGGGGGAACTTTTAACACTCACAACTGCAAAATGTTAGGGGCTGCAATAGCTACCATACAACAACTTGTAGAAGAGGCTGAAGGGGGTGAGAATGTGAATGCTGCCAAGCAACCCACAGTGAGGAGATGGAGAAGAGTGTACAGACCCGGAGCAACCTACCAAGGTCTACATGAGATAGAGATAGTGGAGTGTGGACAGGGACCTCCTACAGCAAATTGTTGAGCTGTGCCGGCCACACCTCACACACAGAACTAACAGAGGGGAACCCATCCCAGTGGATACAAATGTATGTGTAGGCCTAAGAATACTAGCTACAAATACCTTCCAAAGGCCAACTGGGGATATGATGAGGATCTCACAGGCATCAGCATCAAGGGTACTCCACCATTTCCTGGGTGCCATGTCAGCATATGTCAGTGAGCATGTATATTTCCCCAAAACCCATGAGGCATTGGCCTGCAATATGCAACTGTTCCACCAAATAGCAGAATACCCTGAGGTAGTCGGTGCTATAGACTGCGTGCATGAGTGGGGTAGGGTCTACATCAACCGCAAGGGCTTCCCCTCCACCAACTGCCAGGTTGTGTGCAATGCTCAGGGCATAATAATGAACATGTGTGCTGGCTGCCCTGGAAGCTCTCACGGTTCCCACATCTGGCATCTGACGCAACTGTACAAGAGATTTCCCAATGGATCCCAATGGGGACATCCCATACGGTCACCTAATGGGGGATGCTGGATCCGCACTGGAGCCATGGCTGATGACACCCATCAGAAATGCACACACACCCGAACAAGAACTCCATAATGAGGCACACGCACAAACAAGAATCATAATAGAGCATGTGTTTGGGATGCTCAAGTCATGGTTTTAGTGCCTGGACACATCCAGTGGAGCCTTGCAGTATTCACCAGCTACGTGTACCCAAATTGTTCTTGTATGTGCCATGCTACACAATATGATCCTGTGGAAACAGCTGCATCAGCAACAGCATGGGGCAGGGCCACCCCCCCCCACCATTCCACCATTGCCAAGGCCTGCATGGGCAAAGAGTGTCTCCGAGGAGGAACAACCTGACCCTGCCCCAGTAGGCAGAAGGAGGCATGCCCAGTATGCCCTGACCTTGGCAAAGAGGCAGCGCATAGCACATACACTGACACGGGAGGGACCCAGGGAATAACACCTCTCTCTGACTCTCACATACAGTAAAAGGGATGCCAAACATTACACTACCTGTGCCTAACCATGTGTAGGGAGTGTACTATGTGCATCCGACATAGGCAGCTTTGCAGCACCACCCTCAATACTGGGACACTCACAAGGTAAGTGACTCATGCATGCCAATCAGGGGGGGGGGTCACATACCCAACATCAGCTGGTAGAGCGGAGAACTGTAGTGATTTCCCAAGTCATCTTTAGGTCACTGGTTCAATTCTGGATCAAAAGAGGATGTCTTTGGGGTTGGGAGGGTGGCCTAATGGTTAAGGTCCTTGCCTTACAAACACAAGGTGCAGAGTTTGGGTCTCACAAGGGATAATTGGCTAGGCTTAAAATTGCTCACAAGAGCAGTTAGCCTAGTACTAAACTATGAACCTATGAAGAGTCACAGTCAGCAGGACAGGTGTAGACAAACACAAACAAATGCTGTGCTATGGTCTCTGAATAAGGCCCATGGGCAACTCCCCTGGACCTACACAGACTGACTACAGCAGGTCAGGCAGTGGGATGTCAATTGTGAAGGCTAGGAAGTCAAACACCAATATGTAGGTAATTATAAGCTAAGATCGGTAGTACACTTGTATGCCTCTAGCCAGCATGATAGGTAAGACTACAGACTGAAATGGAGTACCCAACATACCAGTGTAGTCCTAGCAAATGTGTACAAGTGTCAGGTGTGCCCATCATCCTATGTAGACATATAGTAACAGTCAGGTGTGCCCCCCCCAATCCTGTGTAGAAATGTAGAAATAAGTGTGCCCCCCTGCTATGCAGAAATGTAGTAACAGTCAATGCCAAATAATGGATGGATACCCTGCAAAGACAGCATGCTACCTGTCAGTGTACAACACAAATGTCAGCACTGCAGTACAAACTACCTGGACTTGACCCACACATGCAATACAGACGGCCATACTGGACATGCTCATACACAAACACATGAAGGCCATGTCTGCAAACACCAGTGGACCAGACATATCTGGCAGTTGCCATTGTTAGTGCATACACTCGCCAGTATGCACCACTCATGCCTTGCACACACAGTGGATAGGAATACAGACATATATGTAAGGACAACACACTATAATAAGCCAAAGGTAGATGGACATAGATGTGTGGAAGAGGGTGACTGTGACAAGGAGCCATCCAGGCCTGTCCCATCCAGCACACAGCCAAAGGACCCCAAACACATGAGGTGCAGATGTCACTCACTGCAGATATTAGCCACCAGTATCTGTCAGCAGTACAGACTATGTGGTGCATGTGCCAGCCGTGCAACATGACTGTACAAGGAAGTAGTCATCTAGCAACTGCATACATGTCCCTGTGAAATATGTGTGCCCGCATGTGGCGTGTCAACCCCTAGATGAATGGGGAATGACCCATACACAAACACTGCCCTCCCCATAGCCCTACTATGACAAGCCTGCTAAGGTCATCCAATGTGTAATACACCTTTGGGAGAATTGTTGCCTAGTAATCTCTGTGGTGTGTCCCATAACTGTGTACTACTGTAGTGTGATAAGCTAGTTAGGTAGGAGTTTGAAACCCAGACTTGACTACTGTGTGTGTGTTTGTGTGCATGTCTGCCTGACTGTGTAGAGAGCAATGCCTTTTTAGGCTAGCCACACTCCCCACAATCCAAATGATTAACCTTTGCAAGGCAGCTGATGTCATCCACTTAGTAATACACCTCTGGGAAGTTATAGCCCAGTAATCTCTGTAGCGTTTCCTGCAACTAAATACTGCTGTAGTGTGATAAACTAGTTAGGTAGGAGTTTTATTCCCAGACATGACAACTGTGTGTGTCTGTGTAGAAAGCAATGCTTTTTAGGCTAGCTGCACTCCCCATAATCCAAATGCTCAACCTTTGCAAGGCAGCTGATGTCATCCACCTAGTAATATACCTCTGGAAAGCTGTAGCTCAATAATCTCCATTGCGTATCCTGTAACTGCATACTGCTATAGTGTGATAAATTAGTTAGATAGGAGTTCTAATCTCAGATGTGTCAACTGTGTATGTTGGTCTATATAAAGAGCAATTCTTTTTACTCTTGCCACACTCCCCACAATC
This sequence comes from Protopterus annectens, assembly GCF_019279795.1. Taxonomy (NCBI): domain Eukaryota; kingdom Metazoa; phylum Chordata; order Ceratodontiformes; family Protopteridae; genus Protopterus; species Protopterus annectens. The sequence goes on along the minus strand of NC_056726.1, from coordinate 1,068,141,456 downwards.
TAAATGCTCATCCTTTGCAAGGCAGCTGATGTCTTCCACCTACTAATACACCTCTGGGAAGCTGTAGCTCAGTAATCGCTGTAGCACGTCCTGTAACTGTGTTCCGCTATAGTGTGATAGACTATGTAGATAGGTGTTCTATTCCCAGACATGGCAAGTGTGGATGTATGTATATGTTACTTTGTCAGTGTAGGAAGCAATACTTTTAAGTCCATTCACAGACACTACAACCTCCAATTGTTCACCTTGACAAGTGTGCCAATGTCATCAACTGTGATATACACCTTTGGGAAAGTGATAGGCCAGTAATTTCTGTAGCGCATGCCATAACTGTATACTGCTGTAGTGTGATTAACTAGCTAAGTAGGAATTCAAGTCCCAGCCTTGGCAACTTGTGTGTGTGTGTGTGCATCTGTCTGACTGTCTGTGTAACAAGCAATGATGTTATCAGGTAAGAACACCCCCTACAATTTAAATGCACTACCATGGTAAGGCTGCTGATGTCATTCACCCTGAAATACACCTCTGGGAAGATTGTAGCCCAGTAATCTCTGTAGCGTGTGCCATAACTGCATACTGCTGCAGTGTGTTTCAGAGCTCTGGTAGGGTTCTATACCCACCCATGGCAATTCTGGATGTTTTGTATGTGTTCCACTGTCTGTGTAGGGAGAAATGCATTTTAGGCTAGTCGCACTCAGCACATGTCAAACACCCTACTTTGTCAATCCTGCTGATGTCAGCCAATGTGATATAAACCTTTGAGGAAGGAGTACTCTAGTGTAATAAACTAGTTAGGTAGGGATTCTATTCCCGGACATGACTGATATGCATGTGTGTGTACCTCATATCCGGTGTGGAAGAGACTGTGTGTGTGTGTGACACCTGGGCCCAATTTATAGTGGGTTTTGCAATTTTCTTATATGGTGGCCCTAGTACACATCACAGTGTCCACTGTACAGGGAAAACAGCTATGAAATAGCTGAGAGGCTGGGGTGCATATCCATACCCATACATATGACAAAGGCCAGCAACCCCAGTATTAACCAGAGCATACTCTCAACCCATGCATCACACACACACACACACACACACACACACACACACACACACACACACACACACACACACACACACACACATACATACATGGTGAGGCAACAGCCAAGATGTGTGTAGTACACTGCATATTGGTGACTAATAGTAACTATGGTGTGAATGCAGTGGCCTACAAAGGTCATGGCACCCTGTCCATCAGTACGATAGGCACATAATTGCAGACAGTGTGCCTTCAGTATGTTTCACCACTGGATGACTGCAAAAACTGTGGTTCCATCAAATGTGATCCACAAAGTACATTCCATGCCGTACACACGCCCTGTATGGACAGATGCCACTGACACCAGGGAATACCTGTAGCATGCTATCAATGTAGGTGCAGGGTCAACCTGCTGTCCATTACCTGGCCCCACCACGTGAGGGCGGGACTGTCACATCTGATGATAACATTCTGTGTACACAACATGGGCCAGACAAACCAGGTACACTTCCACATGCCACTGTACATGAATGTGGGATGTGTGCATTTCCCAAACATCATCCATGTCATGGTGTATAGAACACATACATGTCAAGCATTGCATAGCACTGAGACTAGATGGTGAATACTATACCCACCTGTGTGGTCCATTCTGGACACTACACCCCTTAGCCATAATGCAGACTATTTTCATGTGGATGCCCATCTGGCATGTTAAACGACTACACACCCAATGAAGCAATGCACACATACACGCCGGTACTAGCACCCTGTGTCTGTGTGTGTGGTGTATGATGCATCCGACCACATTCACACTGAATACCCCAATTGGCATACTGACTGATTCTCTCTCTCTAATGTCAGACAACATGCCCTTTGACCATAAACCCCCAGGACCCCTGTGGCCCCTGTGTGCTTCAAGAACTGATATGCATTTTTTAGGTTGGTAACTGATTAGGGAAATTATTTATTTATATGTGGTGCTGTGACAAGTAAATGTAATAAGCCCTTACAGAGTTTGGCTGTGTTGACGCTGACACCTGTTCATGTGGACGGGTGCTTGCTATATTGCAACAGTGTTGCAGATGTCACACAAATGTGCTTAAGTTTTACGCACCCACACCTTCCCCACACATTGTCTCTGTGTGTCTGTGTGTGCACCTCTCTGTGGTCTGTGGGTACACCACCTCTTTGCAGGCAACAGCCTGTGCATGTGGACCCAATTGCATGGTAACATACTTGCATGTGGAGTAATGTTGGTTTAATGGAGTATGTGTGTGGATATGGCCATCCTACATGTTGTAATACCTATCATGTCAGTACTATGTTTATGAGCAATCCACATCTTCAGCGTCATCTGCAGACTGGGCAGTGTGTTGTGCCCTTGCACATGGTGTGAACTGCAGAAGGTAGAAGGAGGATTGCAGTCTGTAGATGGTGAAAGCCCTGTCAGTTACTGACTTCATATCCCTCATAGGATACATGTTGCAACAAACCCTGTTATGGCAGTACATGTATGAAGTTATCAGAGCAGCATGTCAATATTGGCTGTCAACCTTTGTACATATGTCATGTATTAAGAGGTGCATATGTGCTGTACACCATCATTAGTGTCATCATATGTGATAGCAAGCCAGGGAGATATCAAACTGTTACACATGCTATGTACAGTACGAGTAATATTTTATGACATTACCAGGACATTCCTTAATCATTTGTACAGTACTAGGGGGCAGCTCATGCTATAGGACTGCAACCCTCCCACCTAGAAACCAAATAAAAATAAAACTAAGAAACAAACACCATAATTCCCAGAAGTCAGCGCATACTCTTTAGATACATGGCAACACAGCAGGCTGGACCAATCAAGATGCATGTTGCAGCTAATGAGGTGCGCTGGACCAATCGCAAGGATTTGGACTGCTCATCGGCAAGGTGAGCAGTTATCTAGGCAAAGGAACTGGCTAGAGCAAACTCATGGTGTGTGGTAGGGAATACCTCAGGCTTGAACTTTGTACCTTGTATGCAGGTGGTAAGGGCCTGAATTCCATACCCACCACCATTTTAAAAACTTTGCAGATTTTTGCCTCATATTTGATCAGTTCTGTTTCTCATATCTGTGGTTTCTAAATATTTAAATCCTTAGATATTTGATGGTGCAGTGGTAGTATTGTGGCCTCCCAGCTACAAGTGCTCAGGTTTGATTCTTGCCTGGGGTGCCTTCTTTGTGGGGTCTGCATCTTCTTCCTGTGTTTGTATGTGTTTGCTTTTGTGTCCTCCCATGTTACAGTGACATGTGTTTGCATTATTTCTTCCTGGGCCTCTGCTGAAATTGTTTTTTTTGTTCCAGGTCAGACTGTCCTGGTTAATAAATGTTAAATAAAATTGACAGGCATTTGAATTTCAGACTTCGGGTTTCTGAATGTCTGACTTCTTAAATATTTGATGGTGCAGTGTTAGTATTGTTGCCTCATAGCTACAGATTCTCTGGTTTGATTCTTGGCTGGGGTGCCTTCTGTGTGGAGTCTGCATATTCTCCATGGGTTTGCTCTGTTGTCCTGCCATTTTACAAAGACATGTCTGCAGTATTTCTCCCGGGGCATCTGCTGAAAATTGTTTTTGTTCCGTCAGACTTTCCTGGTTAATTAATGTTAAATAAGTAAAATTGACAGGCATTTGAATTTCAGACTTCATATTCTTCAGAAAATACATAGTTACAAAAAACCTTTTATTCTAGCAATTTTCTAAGTTTATAAAATGAATATTTTAAATTTGTCCCTATTTTTTGACTGTATTCCCCCATTACTGGCTTTGTCAAAGTTTTTTGTGCTAAGGTTGACAGCTATGGAAAGAACTGAATTCACTGAATATGTTTGAGGGCTGTATTCCCTCATTATTGGGTTTGTCCAGGTGTTTTGTACTAAGAGGTTGACAGCTATGGTGAGAACTGAATTCATTAAATGATCGACATTTAAGTTTCAATCTTCCTCTCTTTCACTAAGCAGCCGATCTGGTGTAGTGGTATATTGATCCGACTGTTTTGCACAGGGACAGTGGCAGTAAAATGTATGGTTGTAACACAGAATTTTATTCTAGCAACTTTCCAAGAGTATACAAGCAATGTTTAATGTGTCCCTGTTTTTTTGGCTTTTGACCCCTCCAAAAAAAAATTTGCTTTTTCCAGATTTCTTGTGCTATGAAGTTGAGATGCAAGTGAGTATTGAGTAGATTTTACAAGGAGTTGAGAGTTGCAGGGGAAGAGAAGTTTAGTGCTGCTTATGGAGAATACGCTTGCATTGTTAATAGCATAACAGGTTGTGTACTTGCTTTTGATGCAGAAGGTTGTGGGTTCTGCTCCCACAAGGGTTGGATGCTGCCGTACTGAGAATGTCCTCTTTGGCAAAGGTACTAACTATGAACCTGTTATCAGTTTGCCATCCATTTCCTGCTGCAATATTACAAGCTTATCATTTTTTTAATGTAATATAAGTAATTTATTCCTCAGGGGCAACAGACACTTTATTTTTCGATGAAACCATGACATATAAAGGTGTTTGCTAGCAGCAACCTCTTCATTAGTTACAGATGTCTTTAATGTGGAATTATTTAGATTACTTTTACTTCTTCAGAGATTGTTCATATTTACTGATAATGGTGGACTGTAGAAGTTTGAGTAGACTTTTATGATGGAAATGTTCTAAACTGGGCAGTTTTGTCAATATTGGTGCATGTGTTTTGTTTCATTGTTTACTGGAAAAATGTTCAAAACAATAAATGTAAAATGCCCTCTAACAACTATACTGTATTGTACAAGGAATATAATTTAGTACAATCAGGAAGGTGTATCAAAGAGCACATGTATGTTTCACGTGCAAGGGGCCTATGATTTGAAAACAGCCCAAAGTTAATCTTTTATCTGCCACTGGCAAAATGCATTTTCTTTGAATGTGGGTTTCAATGTTGTTTCAATGAATGTGAGTTTCAAGGGTAGAGAAGTTTTAATGCTAAGTCTATTTTCATTGTGAGACTGCATTGCTTTGTTTAGCAGATGTCTTAGTGTTTGTGCTGCAAAATGCAAAATAAAACTTTCAAATGAAGTCCAAATCATCGTAGAAGTAAAGCAGTATGCACATTAGTGTTTATGGTAAATGGAGTGAAATAGCCAAGTAATGGATCATTGGAATGGCTGCAGGGGGAGGAGGATCCATTCGACCATGATTTTGTGAGGGGGAAGGGCGGCAAACACAAAGACAGCCCCGGCTGAACTATACCTCCCAAATGTCCAGATTTTCACAGAGTAAATATATTTTTGCTTCTTATTTTTGGTTTGTTCCTCATAAAATTTGTGGTTTTCTGGCAAATCATTTAGGAATTAAGTCACTAAATTATGACAGACACTGAGTTTCAGACTTCATAACCTTCAGAAAAATGTATGCTAAAGTAAGACCTGTTATTCTATCAACTGTCTTAGTTTATAAAAGAGCACTTTTTAGTACTGTTTATATGTTTCCCCAATATATTTGGTCTTGTCTAGATTTATTGCATTACCAGGTTGAGAGGTGCATGCAAAGAAATTGCTTTATAGAATTAGGCATAGCCAAACCTCTTAACTGTCCCCGATTTTTGGCTCAAAATGTTGCTCTTCCCTCTACTAATCCCTCCGCAATATAGTAATTTTGGAAGAAAACATGGAGTGTTTACAATTAAGAAATAACTGTAATAATCAGAGTTATAGATTAGTTTTATTTCAGAAATGCATGTAGATTCTTTTATTTTGTCAGCTGCTCAAGTTAGCAGTACTAATATTAAAAAAGTGTCCCTTCTTTGAGAGGTTCCCAGCTGTATTGTATGGCTATTTTATATTTTTGCATCACATTTTTGGTCCATTTTTCATAAAATTGTGTTTTTTTTGGCAAATTAGTGGCAAATCATTAAAGACTGAAGTTTTGAAAATAATGACAGTCATTTGAATTTCAGATTTCATACCCTTCAGAAAATTCATACTAATGCAATACCTACTATTCTATTATCTTTCTAGGTTTATAATAGCAATATTTAAAAAATGTCCTTATTTTTGGGCCTTTGTCCCACTTCTATGTATGGCTTTGTCCAGATTTCTTGCTCTGAGGTTGAGAGGTATGACAAATGTGTCAGGGCCATCACAGTCAGAGAGAGACATTTCAAATTGTGACATACTTGTTGCACCCCACTGCCCCAAGTAATGACTCTGGGTGTGTCCAAGCAAGGCAAGGAGCAGTTATGCAGTGTAAATGTGCAGAGTATCCCCCCATCCAAGGTAGACATAAATACTACAGTGGCTTTTCATCTGTCCTTGATTTTGTAGAATTGTCTGGTTTCTGTCATATTTTTGTACTGTTGATTTATGCTTATTACTCAGAAAGTGCCTTTTGCTCTGTGTTTAAGTAGCAATGCTTTAATGACCATCAGGTAAGCTTGTCTGAGATTGTAAGATGCAAGTAAGCTTTAATAAGCATACTGTTAAAGATTTGCCAACATTGAAAGCCTTTCTGTTGTTGCCATGCAGAGAATACTTACATAACTAGATAATGTATAAGCCTTGGGTATTGAAATGCATATGACAGCATTTGTAATAAAGGACAGGATTACATTATTTTAAGAAGCTCATTACACATGTTGGAGGATTCCAGTCATCTCTGCAGGCTTTACCCATAAACTAAACCGAATGCCAATCTATCATGTGTGGTCCATTACCTGTACAGTAATCCTTTAAGCAATGTATCTTGAGCTTGTTTCTTGTTTGCTTTTAATTTTTTACTTTGATCATGTTTTCCCCATGAAACAAGTAGATAGTTGTCAGGCAGCAGGTCTTTTTTGATAAGAAACATTTTTACAAGTGGGGGCATCACAGAGATTATTACTTTCAGCATGTTACTTGGTACTTTTATAAAGCTGAATATAAATCATAATTAGAACTGCAGTGCAAGGAGAAGTGGTTTGAGTTGAGTGCTGCTTGTTTTCTTATACTTGATTTTGACTGGCATTCCAGTAATGTATTTAAAAAGTAATTTATTTTTTTCATTCTTCACAACCTTTTTCTTTCCATCTAGATATTAAGTAAGCTGTCATGCAGCCAATGCACTGAAATATTTTTTTCTTCTACACTTAATTTTGTCATGATTGGACTCTCATAATGATGGTTTGGCACCCATTTTAGTTTTTGTGGAGGTTTTGAGCATAGCTCCTCCCCTTTGTGGCTGGCCACACCCCTTCCTATTGACCCCACTCATTCAGCTGTCTCAGCCACTGACAGTACTGAGGTCTGTCTAACTATGGTGAATGTCGACAGTGTATGTATTGTGAACATGTTCTTTAGCCTGTGTACAGACTGTGGTAGATGTCATTGTTATAGGTCCCATTCTATCTAATGTTGCATGCTGCTCCACTGTATGTTACCGTATTGGTCTACATGTTTATAGGGCCATACACACACGTGTCCCATACCACAGACAGACAGAGACCACACTGTGTAGCAGCCCAGTATATGTAGGGTCAGTCTGTGAGTGGCACATATGAGGATGGTGTTTAACAGATAGTCCATATACTGTACTTTTATGCTAGCTTACCATATGTGGCTGTGGCTGTGTTCACATTGGATGTGGTTATGCACCTTCACACAAGTGTATCTTACCCTCTGGTGTGACATGCCTGCAGAGCCTGCTATATATGCAGGTACATGTGCATTCCCCCCATAGGAGATGTAGGCTAGTGTTGAGCCACTCTGCCTGTAGCCTGCACAGTGCATTGTTACATGTCTAGCAGCTTAGTGTACTTATTCAGTGAGATGTCATGTGGAGATACTTGCCAGATGTAATGTTGCCGAGTCTCCCTTAACAGTCATGTATGTCAGACAGAGTAGTGGGATGCTGTACAGATGCATGTCACTATCTAACGGGTAGTATGTGGCCATGGCACTCCTGAACCAGCGGTTATTATGTGTCAAGCCAGACAGGGGTGTGTGGATGCATAACCTATGGTGGAGTATGTATATGAGTCGTTATCTGTTATACCCATCAACATGGCTGTTAACATCCATGTTGTCATGCATGGTACACATGTTTAGCAATAAGGGGTTCTGTGTATACCTATGGACTGTAAAGAGTGTTTCAGAATGTCCACATATATTGGCCAATATCTGTGCTGCAGTCCACAGGGGCATTACGTGCTAGCAGTGGTACTTTACCAGGATGACCTTAGGATGTCTGTCAGTAGCCAATGGCACACATGTGGAAAGCAGATGTGACCTCCCCCACACACCATGTCTGTGAAGACAATCCCAATTACAGTAGCAATAGTCTACCAATATACCTGCTATATATACCTGTCATCCACTTGCACTATGACGTTGGAACTATAGGGGCTGGGGTAGGTCTACACTCTGTGTCCAGGACATATGTTGAGAACATCTGTACGTATAATCATCTATATATATATATATATATATATATATATATATATATATATATACACATATATATAAAATAAAATATATAGATGGGTATGTATATGTACAGACATATATAGATGGGTATATGTATATGTACATATATATATATATATATATATATATATATATATATATGTGTGTGTATATATATATATATATATATATATATATATATATATATATATATATATATATATACACATACATACACACCCAGATATATACGAATACAGAGCAATATATGTCTACACATATACAGATAGTGATACATATGCACATAAACGTATGGATATCTACAGATATATAGACAATAGTAGGTATATCGGTATAGATATGTATGCACATATAGCAATATATATATATATATATATATATATATATATATATATACACACACACACACACACACACACACACACACACACACACACACACACACACACACACACACACACATCAACATAAATAGGCATAGCTGTACACATAGGATGTGCTTACATATATAGCTATATACACATATATCTATATGTACATATACGTATACCTATATATACACATATGTATAGATACATATATGTATAGATATGTAACATATGTACATACGAAGAGGTGCAGACATGGCCATATATATGTAGCACAATATAGATGTGTATACAGACATATGTATGTGTATACCTGTGTATGTACATGTAGACATCTATAGACCTATACATATACAACCATATACCTGTCTTGAGTAAATGTCACAGTTGTGTATACCCTCCCACATGTGTCCCACGGTATGTATCTCCTATGTGGACATTATGATAAAACAACATATGTGATGTGACTGTCATATTAATGACAAGGACTACACAATATAGGATGTAAAGGCAAGTGTTCAATACCACTCAATTTGGGTAATGACAACTATATTGGTAACACAACAGCTGTCCCTACAGTGGTCATGGCATAGAGTTCATGTGTTGTGACTTCAGTGTAAAGGGCCCTGAGTTCATGACCTGCAAGGGCTGTTCATTTAGTTGCTGGCCAGAACAAGGTCTGTTGAATACAGAGTGGTTAAGGCAGTGTTTGCGCAATGTAGACCACAAATGTCAGTATCTCAACATTGCTAGGTAGGGGCTGGCTCCAGTGTTGGCAAGTTACAGTGTGCGTGTATGTGGATGGGTCTACATCAGGTTGCAGGGTATACACGCCTCATCCGGCCACCTGTACATGTGGCACAGGCAATACTCGGTATAGTAACCTGTGAAATGTGTTTGACTGTACCCCAGATATGTCATTGCCATGGTGACAGCACAGTGACATACCCAGTTGTGCAATATGACTGCAGACCATCCTCGTGCTGACACATGTACACCTACAACATACTTGCATATCAGTTTAGAGACCACAACCGAGCAGTGTTACTAACAGCTAGAAGGCATCATTGCTGGACGGCTACACTACCTGCCAATTATGCCTCCCACTCTACACCCTACAGCATGTTACACTGCAGGACTGTGGTACACTGGTGTACACATACCCTGTGCATCAGAACCATATCAGCCTGTCCCTGTATCGATGGTATGGATGACAGGGATGAAGCACAGGTATCATCATATACACAGGGTGCGGTGTTAGTGTGCCAGAGGCAGAGGGTGGGCCATACATTTGACATGATGTGTGTGGATGAGGGGTGTATTCTGGGGAGCTGGCTAAGGTGATGTGGTGTGTGTAGGTATGAGGTGCCCTAAGTGTGTTTGCATAGTGTGTGGGTATGCGTGCACACAGTTCAGCCTTGTGGCTGCCCTACACAGGTGTTTATGGACAGCTGCAGACCATACCTGGCAGGGTGGGCAGTTCACTGCTTCTGGCCACAGGCACATGGACTGTGCCTGTCAGGGGTTCTGTGGGTGCATGCAGGTACAGGTGTTGAAGTGCTACTCTCACCTGCTGGTAAAATTTGTCCACTGGTACCCCATCTCTCCTGGGACTGGCCAGGACCATGTGCACATTTCCTGCTGTGGTGTGGTGTGACAGCACATCCCCCACACTGTCGGGGCTGCTACTGCCACTATGGGAGCCCCTTGGTGTCCTAGCATGCCCACACTGAGTGCCAGCTGGTGGTATTGCTGGGCCACTTCCACACATGCGTCGGCGCATCCCCACCACATGTCAAAGCATGGACACACCATGGCTGATGAGGGCCATCAGCTCATCATGCCATCTATCCGCTTGCTCCTTAGAAGCATGGATGGCAGCTGCCACTTTACGGAGGTTGTCGCCTACAGTAGCAAGTGCAGCCCTCTGCAGCCTAAGGCCCTGAATGGTGTAATGCTCAGTACGTTCCTGCGCCACCATTACAGCCTGGAACATGCGTCTGCTGTTTGCAGCTATGTTGCCTATGCCAGGGGCATGATGTCTATTGGCCCTACCATGAGCACCCTGAGGCATCCACCTATGTGGCAGCCTGCCAAACAACTGGCTATGCCTGCTGTGACTTGACACAGTAGACATGGTTACCACACTTTCCCATGCACTGCCACTGAATGCCAGCTGTCCCTCTGCTATGGCCACTGGTGCTGGGTTGTGTATAGGCACTGTGTGAGGGGGTGGGGTTGCTAAAATGGGGATGTCAAATGTTGGTGCAGTGTCGGCCCCTGACAACACCACCTGTGCCTCACCATTATCATCATCATCATCATCAGTGTCTGTATGGACACCTATATCAGATTGGGTGCAGAAGGGACCCTGACCCACCTCACCACCTGTGGGGGAAAACAATAACTGCACTTTAAAACCTGTACAGCATTGCTTACCAGTACACACACACACATCTCCATACTACTTACCTGTCTTGCCTTTACAGACAGCCCCACGTATATGTCTATGTATTATGCCATCTTGCATCACACTTGATAACATACACACATTGCTACTGCTCATTAACATCACAGCCCCATAAATGGCCACACAAGTGGCCACAACACAAGGCCTCTTGCTACATTACCTGCCTGACCTGTGTGTAGTGGGGTAACATGGCCTCAATGCTGTCATTCGGAATGCACCGTCTGTATGGACGGAATGATGTGCATGGCCTCTATCTGTATGGGATACTATGTTGTTGCCATGATAGCACCCACTGGTGCGTCATGTGTATGTAATGCTCAGTATATGCCGAATATGCTGCTCCGTCAGCCTATCAAGTGTCAGCTGTAATATATGGATAGACTTCCTTATGTTGACTATTATGTTGCCGCATTAAAAGTGGAACCTGTGTGTTGAGAGACAGCCTTAAAAGACTATCTGCAAATATATAGAGCTGAGTATATTTTTCTGCATTATTCTGTATTATAGAGCTAAATTGTTGCTTAGATATCTGTTGTCTTACTGTTCTGCAAATATACAGAGATCAGTATAATTTTTTTTTGGTTTTATAATTTGCACTCTGATTCCTCACATCTCTGTTGATACCGTCTTCCCCACCCCACCCCCTCATTTTGGTTTCTATAGCTTGGGTGTTGTTAACTCAAGGTTCCCTTAATTTGACTTAATAGCAGCAGCCTGCATTTAAAGTGGAACCTGTGTGTTGAGAGACAGCCTTACAAGACTATCTGCAAATATATATAGAGCTGAGTATATTTGTCTGTATTATTCTGTATTATAGAGCTAAATTGTTGCTTAGATATCTGTTGTCTTACTGTTCTGCAAATATACAGAGATCAGTATATTTTTTTTGGTTTTATAATTTTCACTCTGATTCCTCACATCTCAGTTGAAAGTTTTTACCAGCCCCTCCTTGTTCTTGGTTGTAGTTTAAATTTGGTGGCTTTTGCAGTGCCCGCCCCACTGTAGATTTGATCTAGGACACTCCCCCAGTCCCATCTCTTTACCGCATTCTACCTAATAAACCCTTTCTGCACTTGCTTTTCGTCCTTTTTTAATTTAATTACATTTTTTCAAACTGTGTGTGGACTAATATTGCTATATACTCAAGTGTGCCAGCTTGCACTGCATGTGAATTGTTTTTACTACTGTTTTTGCTACTTTTCTGAAAAAAAAATTGTAAGCCTGTTTCCTGCATGGTGTAACTCATTCTAAGCCTTTTAGTTTAAGCACTTGGGCTTCAGACCAGTTGTTCTACATTAAGAAGGTTTGTGGTCTGCACTGTAGTGGCAGAGCAGGTAGCTTACATCCTTCTAAGTTGGGAACTGCTGATTGAGAGCTCAGTGTCTGTTATTCTAAAAGTGTATTAATTCTGGTTTAAGCACTTGGGCTTCAGGCCAGTTATTTTACCTTAAAAGGGTTCGTGGTCTGCACTCTTGTGGGAGGCGAGGCTGGACTCTGCCCTTCTGAGCTGGGAATTTCTGGTTAAAGGCTTATAGTGCCTGCATATTTGAACTGTTTCTTACTGAAACTGGTACACCTTGTTTGCTGTAGCATAGACTAGATCCAGGCCTGCTGAATCTAGCTTTGTTTGTATGCTTGTTGTTTGTTTGCTTGCTATTTCCCTTAAATGGTATTTCCACCTAAAACACGGCTTTTTAGTGCTTCTGTGGATCCCTAGTGATATCTGCATTGCGTACTGTACTTATTTCCTTGTTTCACTTGAAAGAAAGTTACTGTTTGTCATTTTTGCATTTAATTTACCTGTAACACATTGCATTTAAGTTACCTGACACTTGCTCACTAAAGCAATTATATAAGTCAGCACTAAAAAATTAAAAGCACTACACCCTCACAAACTCCCCTTGAGTACCTTGTTCCCCATTGGCCCTTTTTTCAATTATAAAGGAATTCCCAATACTATTCTAGCATGCCCAAAGGTTCGTTGTCAATCTCCTCTCTGGTCCAGCTGGCGAATCTGGGATTCTTGAGGCAATGTTAAAACTGCCTCATGTACACAGACAACCCTCTCCTCCTCCCAACAAATTCCAACACATGTGAGAGATGCAACCATATAGCCATACTGGAGGCTAAGCTGTCTTAACTCAGTACTGGAAAAACCAGTCAGGAGGAGAAGGAAACCACACTCACTACAATTCCAGTCTCACAAAGACCTACCACGACAGCAAACCAAACACATAAACACACAAAAACATACTCGGAGGCTCTAAATAAAAATCTGCCTAAGCAGCAGAGATCTCCAAAGCAGACACCCAAGCAACCGCTACCCCAAAACAAAAAACGTGCAACACATAGCTGACAAAGCCAGTGTGCTGAACAGTCACAGCCCTTAAGGCTAAATAACACACCTGATACACTTGTAATAGGTGACTCTATCGTCAGGCACACTGACGCCCCGCTCACCAGGATGAACAAGGAGAAGGTCACAGTGAGCTGCCAGTAAGGCGCTAGGATCCGCCACATAACACAAGCACTCAGGTCTCTCCAAGGCAAGTACAAATATGACTCAGTCATTGTCCATGCTGGTGTGAATGATCTGAGATGTTCCTCCCTGGACTACATGAAAAGAGACATAGAGGAGCTCTCTGAGCATGTAGCCCAGGCCAGTATGACCCTGACCTTGAGTAGCATCTTACCCTCACCAAGAATGATGCCACAATATGAAGACAAGATGATCAATTTCAACAACTGGCTTAAGTATTGGTGTCATTCAAAGGGGATCCAATGCCTGTCAGCCTGGGATGACATGCTGGACAAGCCACAATTCTTCGATAGGGATGGCTTGCACCTGTCACCCCTGGGCTTTTGGATATTGGCAAAGGCTCTTGCTACCCCCATAGTGCCTTTTTTAGGCAAGGCTCAAAAGGCAAACCCACATCCATAGGTATCACAAGGGATAAGAAACTAAGAGTAATGCTACTCAACACCAGAAGTCTAAACCTCAAGATGCATGCACTCGAAACTCTCCTTAACATGGAGAACATCGATATCTGTGCAGTAACAGAAACCTGGTTCAAGTCTCCCGAGAGCACCCCAGCACTACCAGGTTATACCTCATACCATGCTTTTCGGCCCCAAAACTTGGACCGAAATACAAAAGGAGGGGGGAGTATCAATATTCGTCAAAGATACCCACACTTCCAGATTGGTGGCACAGCACGAAGCATCAGAGACTATCCATGTGCAACTAACAGTGGGTAAAACTGCCTTCCAGTTTATAGCCTGCTACAGACCACCCTCCCAAACCCAGGAACCCCACTTGGCCTTCCTGAGAACACTGGGAATTATGAAGGTCTCTCCAAACACCATTATATTGGGCGACTTCAACTACCCAAACATAGACTGGGAGCATTACTCTAGCTCCAACACCCTAGCCCAAAGGTTCCTAGAATTTATAAACTCAAATGCTATGGAACAACTTGTTACCACTCCCACAAGAGGGGAAAACATACTGGACCTGATCATCACCAACATGGGGACTCTATGCTCCAGACCAGAAGTGTATCCCTCACTGGTAAGATCAGACCATAAACTAATCTCACTGGATATTCACATCCCGATGCCTCCGCCTGCCCTGAAAACCACAGTGAAAAACTTCTCTAAAGCAAATTTCACACTCCTCAAAACTGAGCTGGAATCATTCAAAGCCCCCGGGCCTGTGTAAAATATGGCCCAGACTGCAGAATTCTTTATAAACACATTCTATGAACACCTTCAGGAATGCATGGATCATGCAATCCCAAATAAAACCAAGACCCAATCCTCCAAAGGCAGACGTCCTGTCTGGTGGACCCCAGCCATAAACAAACTATACAATACAAGGAGGAGGAAGCTACTACATGATAGAGCAAAATCCCAAAAAGGGAAGGCATCTCTGATCAGTATTAGCAAAAAACTATGGGCACTCATAAAATCGTCTAAGGCCAGCTTTGAGAGAAAAATTGCACAGGACACTAATGATAATCGCAAGGCTTTCTTTAGTTATGTTAGGAACCTGGGTGGGAATTCCCAGATATGCTCAGAATTAGTCCAAAATGACAAAAAATACACCGAACCCACAGACATTGCCAACATCCTAGCTGACAGGTTCAGCGCAAACTCCCCCCCCTTTCCACCAAAAGGGCAAATATCTATCCCAGCAGAGTACTGTCCCCTGACATCTCAGATGCTCAGGTAAGAGCTGCCCTCTCCAAAGCAAAAAACACAGCATCAATGGGACCAGACGGCGTCCCGGGCTGCATCCTACATGAACCCCAAGAAGAGCTAAACCCAAACATAAACCTACTGTTCAATCTCAGCCTTACTACAGGATATGTACCCAAAGAGTGGCGTACAGCAACAGTGGACCCTCTCCACAAAGGTAGTGCCTCAATGGATCCTGGAAACTATCACCCCATAAGCCTGACTAGCTTGGTCTGCAAAGCTATGGAAAGGATCATCATGGACCTCATAAATAAAGATATTGGGGACCTACAGACACAGGATCCTACCCAGTTCGGCTTTCTTAAGGGCAGATCCTGCCTCTTAAACCTGGTTGATTTCTTTGAAACAGTCACCAAGGCCATTGACGAGGGGAAGGTGGTCCAAACAGCCTACCTGGACCTCGCAAAAGCCTTCAATACAATACCCCACTTGGGCATTATAGATAAGCTCACCAGCTTAAATATAAACTCCTATATCACTAGATGGTTTGCAAACTGGCTGAAGGACAGAACCCGCATGGTAAGAATTGCTGGAGCCATGTCAGACTCCAAACCAGTTACAAGTGGTGTCCCACAAGGCTCAGTTCTGGGACCTCTCTTGTTCGGTATATATTTCTCAGAGGCACAGGCCAACACAGAAGGACTGTGGCTGACCAAGTTCGCAGATGACTACAAACTGAGCACCATAATCGACTCTCCAGCCAACACAAGCTTCCTCCAAAAGGGCCTCATAGAAACAGACAACTGGTGCCAGAGCCATGACCTCAAGCTAAACACCAAAAAGTGTATAGTCATCCCATTTGGCAAAAACAAAGTACCCACAAATTACCACATAGGTGATAATCCATTAAGTACAAAAGAAGTAATTAGGGACCTGAGGACCCAAGTTGATAGCAATCTCTCATTTGACAACCACATGGCCAAAGTGGTTAGGAAAACATTTTATATAGCCCACCTAATCATGAAGGGATTCACATCTAGATCAGGGGAGGTCATTGTGCCTCTTTACTCATCCCTCATCAAGCCCATAATTGAGTACAATTCCCCTTTTGGGATGTACCTTACCAGACACCTGCAGCAACTGGAAAGCCCCCAAAAATACCTCATCAAGAGGATCAAAGGGCTCAAACAGATGCCATATGCTGCCCGGTTAAAGAAACTCCAGCTCTACTCAGTGGCATACCGCCTGCTCAGAGGCGATCTGTGCCTGACGTAAAAAGCCATGTCCAACCCGGAATTAATGGACATGCTGCACCTCAGAAAATCCAAATCCCATTGAGCTACGCGCTCGAGAGACTTGAACCTCAGCACTGAAATTAATAGTACATGCTGGAGGGACAGATTCATAACCCAGTGGCTCCCTTCACTCTGGAATAAAATCCCAGTCCAGGTTAGGCAGAGTCCCTCATTGACTCTCTTCAAGATGAATCTTGATGAGTGGATGGGAGATCGTAGGTTTACCCTGGGTATCACTTCTGTGTCACTGTTAGACAGAGGCACAGTATACTAACCTTGAAAAAGGGCATAGCAAAATTAATTTAAAATGGGTGGCGAAAGCCAAACACACTCTGGCTGGGCTTATAAATGCCCTAGAGCAGATAGCCTCGTATGAACCTATGAACCTATTACTTCCCCAGTGCATCTGTAGAGCTACATACGTGGGCTGTAGGTGATCTCTCCGCTGACAGCAATATTAAGTTTGTACATGGCATCTACCTTCCCTCTGGATGCCTGATCCAAGCTACAGGCCATATTATACTATATGCTGTCCTGTGAGCACATGACAGGTATTCCTCATGTGCAATGTGGCACTCCATGTCCATGTACTGCACGGTCCCAAAGGGGGGGCACAGCCATATGAACACTCCACAATCACACATGTGCATACATGGCCACACATACAAACACACATGCACACATGCATCTACCTCCCACCACTTCACCAGAGTGACCCTGCAGGCAAACTAACTAACCATCAGGATGCACACACACACACACGCATTCAGGTGAGGTTGCACAATGATCATACACACAGTCCTCCAATTACCCATCTGCCAACATGCAGAACATATGGTACAGAAAAGCATGCAGTTCAGCTATACTCACACTATGCTAGCAGCAGTATACATGCGTATGATGCATGTGCTGTGACTAGGTGATGCCCCTTCCCTTGGATACCTCTGCACCCATGTACACATTATTGCTGTGCAACTGTTATGCACCCTGCCATGTACTGTGCACCACAACTCAAAGGTGTCCAACCCATTGCGGAATGTGTAGTACCGTGTTAGTTATGCCAACTGTACCTCACACAGCCCCTATGTGTTTCAGCTACATATACCTGGGATGATATGTAGACTGTTGTCATTGGTGAATCCCGGATGCCTGCTTTACAGCTGCCAACATCAACAGACCATGTATGGCCACTGTAGAAATACTTACACTGACAACCATCAGAGCATACTGTGACTATGGGGGGTGTACACACCTTTATTGCTCTTACACACACATCTGTGATCTGGCATGGGAACACAGCACTGCATATCTTAGCTGTACACACACCTGGTATGTAACATGTCCTGTACTTTCACATGCAGTGTCTGCAGATTGTGTTAGGTGTGTGGCTGCTGACCACAATGCATACACACCATAACAGTTTATCACACATCTTGTTGTGTGTACTACAGCAGTCACTGCTCATGGCAGGGGTATACCACCATGGGCCTTCCACAATTGCCAGTGTATGTTCAGCCTACCCTACACATGTCCCCTATTCTGCATGATTGCAAGGTTCACTCATGTGCACATCTCAAGGTGTTCACACAATGCCACCACTATTGCAGTGTGGGTAGGGTTACAGCTGCCACAGGTCCTGGACTTGACTATATGCAGATAGAGCCATACATACCATCTGTAGGATCCCTGCTGCAGTGCACTGGTGTTTCATGCTGAGAACCCCCCCCCCAGCATTTATGCAGATGCATGACAGGTAAGCCCTACACGTATGTGTCGGCTTACAGTGTCCCATACTGTGCACACCACATGTTGCAGCTTGGACCCTGCTAATAATATGGACTACTGTAATGCCATATGCCATAGAGTGTATCTCAGCAGCAGTTGGCATTGCCCTACAGTTATGTACACTGGTGTTGCACTGTATATCGGTCTTGTCCAGAACATGTCGCTACTGTAGGCCATGTCTACCAACAGTATGTTACCCACTGTGGACACATTCCACAATGACAGGATGTTAGTTGTCATGCAGTTGTGTGACATACCCTTTCAATACCCTATCATGTTCACCCCTGTGAGACCATGCATTTCACGGCAACAATACATGCACATGTACAGAAAGCATTCAGGGTAGGTGTGTTAGATTTGTGCATGGAATATACCATCACTGGTGTGTTAGCATGCAGCTACATAAGACATACTCACCAGCTTCAGGCTGCTGCCTTGCTGTTACCCCAGAGAGACCTACATAAGTGGGTGAGAGATGCAATGTCAGTGGCCACACCTGTGGCACTGCTACAGGCTGGGTGTACTACTACCATACGTCAACTGTAAATTCAAGTAAAACTACCACATCTGGACATCTGTTTATCACTACAATGCAGCAACACAATATTTGTATAACATATCAGAAATACATGATCTACATGTACCACTGTGGATATTTACACAACAGTGGTCTACTGCTGTGCCCTTACCTGCACACTCCTCGGCTGTTGTGGGTGACACCCACCTCCACAAAGGGGTCCAGTGGTTGATGTTGTTCAGGATGGGCAGGTGCCACAAGGCTGGCTAGGAGCTCCTCCACACGTGTCGGGGGGATGGATGGCATGGTCCCCCCTGTGGCAAGGTGATTCCCCTTGGACAGCAGCAGCATGCCAATGGGCATTGCAAAGCAGGTTGCTGCAATGATGCCGGACCTGTTCATAACTGTGGTTATGAAGGCTGAAATCATTGACCCTGTGGACGAGATCTTTCCACAGGGTGATCCACTCCTGCTGTTCCTGTGCTGTCCTGCCAAACATGACCTGGTAGTGCAGTACCAGGTGGTTTATTATAACTTCGTTCTCCACTGTGGAATATGACAGCAGCTGGATGTGTGCCATCATGCCTGAAAAACATGAGAATGGGAACAGGTCTGAGCAACTCATATAGCAAGGTTACCACAGTTCATAACACACATCTCTGTCAATCTCCTCCACCATATCAGCTTCAACAGATTATACACATAACTCATTAAGTATGGCTACAGCTTAACTACCATTTGGACAGATTGAATAGTGTACCACACCTTCTGCTATGTGATTGTAGCCATGTCCCCTGTGTGGACACTAACATTGCCAGCCTGTTACAGACTATTCACTTGCATGCCATTTGTCAGGGCCACTGTGGTTACCCATATGCCAGTGGTATGGCTGCTCTGAGATTGCTGCACATCTGACATTCTGTGTTATAGGGGGGTTCTATGCATGTTGTCGGATATGCAATATCTGACATGGCTTAGTGGTAAATCACTTTGCCTATGTTGTGTGAGGTTCTGTGTACGAGCCTAGCAGAGGCTGTTTATTTTGTTGCTGGGCAGAACAAGGGCCATTGGCTACAAAGTGGTTAAGGCACATTTAGTCAGTTGTTAATGGGTTTCAGCAGAGATAAGCACTGTTAACCTGCCATTACATCTGCTTACAGGGTGTTAGCTTCAGATTTGCTTAACCAGTGTAGGCATTGCTTACCACCATGCAAACGGGCTTCAGCCCACTTACTAGTGCTTACATATGCTTACTATTGCTTATTTGTGCTTAAACCTGCTTACTAGTGCCTTATTCAGTCTGACACTGATACTTCACATGTGCATTTCTTACAGTACTCCAGTTCATATATATATATATATATATATATATATATATATATATATATATATATATGTTATTTAGTGTGTTTTGCAACAAAACTGTTGGTTATAATGTGCTTTGCCATGTAAAATAGGCTGCGCTAGAGTGGGACTCGAACCAGGAATGCCTGCTCATTAGGCAGATGTTCTGCCCACTACACTATTGCTGTGCTGCTTCATTTGAATATTTCTTCCATAATGTCATACCCATGCTTCCTTCCCCCACACCCCGAGCTCCATGTACACAGCAACCATCCATTCTCCAGTTGCTAGCCCAGCCATACCACACCTCCACAAACTGCTCTCTCTGCACGTCTCAGTACTCATCCAGTATACTGTCTCAACCCAAGCTTCTTCATGCTCTTCATCTGCTTAGTCCACATATGTGAGCCTTGCCTTGTTAGTCTTCCGAGAAAGGTGTTAACATTGGAGTGACTCACAATTTTTGGTTCGTCCTGCTAGGGATGGACCTGTTTTTGTGTCAAGATTAGACTTAGCTGGTCTACACTGTTTCTCCCACTGGTAGCATCCTGCCAGGGGTTTGAGAAGCAGTGGTTTTCTCACACTCTGGCCAGCATAATCTCCTGGTTCCATGGAAATGTCGTCCCAGGTTTGACATTCTTTGCGTAAAGCATGCCCACATGCCCCCTCAACATGCACTGTTTTTTATTATTCTCTTAACTATTATGCAAGACTACTATTCTCCCTGTATGATTGGACAGGCACTGTTTTTATGATACACATAGACTGCTTGAAATACTCTATTTGAGCAATGTACAAATGGTTGCTCATATTAATCTACATAATTACATACATTTCCTATACTGTTGAATGACTATGCTGGATGATATGTTTGTGATAACAGCAGCTGTATGTGTATATGCCATGGCTTAGTAGTAACTCACTTCGACTATAGTGTACAGGGTCCGGGGGTTGCAACCTGGGGGTGCAGATTATTTTGTTGCTGGGCACGATGAGAGTTGTTGGCTACAGAGTGACTAAGGCACTTTTAAGCAATTGTAAGTGGGTTTGTGCTGGTTTGCATGAGGGTAAGCAATGCTAACCTCCAGTTACAGCTTCTTACACTGAGTTAGCTTCTACATTGCTTAACCAGTGTAAGCATTGCTTACCATCATGCAGACAGGCTTACCACCACGCTAATTTATTTATTTATTTTACATTTGTTGACCAGGAAAATCCAACTGGATGCTTGTCTATTTTCAGCAGTGGCCCAGGGAGAAAAGCTCCACAATAAAATTCAGCTGATCATTACAAGTAATACAGAGGTGTTCATATTCATAGAGAGTAATAGACTTAACATAGCTATGCAACATATTATTCATGCTTAGTTTAAGTTAACATGTAGGTATTATTCATGTTTAGTTTAAGTTTACATGTCAGGTATGACGGTTGACAAAGGTCAGTTTATGGTGAAGTTAGATTCCAGTTTAACAGTTCTGAATAGGATACACTCAAATATTCAGTTAAAGATTTAGTTACTCCATACCTGTGTGTTAGAGTTGAAGAGAATAGCAAAGAAGTAGGTAGGTAGGTAGGTAGAGGGGGAGACATTGTAAATGTATATTAGGTTGTGGGAATAACTGGTAGGGTTTAAAGGATGTTGGGATATGTAAGCGAGGCAGGAAAAAGAGGTGATAGTTTCAGTAGTTGATGTAGGGGTATAGAGTGTAAGGTGGGGGGAGGATTTAGTCAGTTGGTGAGCATGTGCAGATCCACGTGTGCTTGAGATGTTCCTTCAAGTGTTTTTTTAGATGTGTCCTTTGAGACAGCTGAGGTAATAGATGTCAGTACGGTGTTCCAGATTTTGCCAATATAGTTGGGGAAGAGGGTGTCACCTCATTTTAACTTTAAAGGAAAAAAAAAGAAAAAGGGGTTGATAAGTAAGTGGTGAAAAAGGGGCACAAAGAGGGAAAGACAGTAGGGGTAACAGCCAGGGATGTGCAGGAAGGCTGAAGGGAAGGTCCACAGCTGGCCAATTTTTCTACAGCAACAGCTGTGCATATACACTAAATTTGAAGGTAGATTTGGACACTCACACCTCTGGGTGGGAGTGAGATCAACAATAATAAGTTGTGATGCTAATTAGAACAGTTTACATTCCTACAGTGGGGAGCTGCAACCATGTGTTATTTGGTGCTATTTGGGTTTTGCAACAACAAAATTGGTTATACAGTGTTTTGCCATCTAACA
>NC_056726.1:1068106232-1068116232 GCF_019279795.1 Protopterus annectens | reverse complement strand
GACTGGATAACTGATGTATCACTGGGTAACTGTTGTATCCCTGGGTATCTGCTGTACAACTTGGTAACTGCTGTGTTGCTGTATAATGAGTATCTGGCTGGATAACTGCAGTATCATTGTGTAATTGCTATATCATTTCATGACTGGATAACTGAAGTATCATTGGATAACTGTTAAACCCCTGGGTATCTGCTGTGCCACTTGGTAACTGCTTTGTTGCTGTATAATGAGTATCTGACTGCATAACTGAGGATCATTGTGTAATTGCCATATCATTTCATGTCTAGATAACTGCTGTGTCACTGGGTAACTGTTGTATCCCTGGGTATCTGCTGTAACACTTGGTAACTGCTGTGTTGCTGTATAATGAGTATCTGGCTGGATAACTGCAGTATCATTCGGTAATTGTTATATCATTTCATGACTGGATAACTGATGTATCACTGGGTAACTGTTGTATCCCTGGGTATCTGCTGTACCACATGGTAACTGCTGTGTTGCTGTATAATGAGTATCTGGATGGAAAACTGCAGAATCATTGTGCAATTGCTATATCATTTCATGATTGGATAACTGATGTATCACTGGGTAACTGTTGTATCCCTGAGTATCTGCTGTACCACTTGGTAACTGCAATGTTGCTGTATAATGAGTATCTGGCTGGATAACTGCAGTATCATTGTGTAACTGCTATATCATTTCATGACTGGATAACTGCTGTATCACTAGGTAACTGTTCTATCCCTGGGTATCTGCTGTACCACTTGGTAACTGCTGTGTTGCTGTATAATGAGTATATGGCTGGATAACTGCAGTATCATTGTGTAATTGATATAACATTTCATGACTGGATAACTGCTGTATTACTGGGTAACTGTTGTATCCATGGGCATCTGCTGTACCACTTGGTAACTGCTGTGTTGCTGCATAATGAGTATCTGGCTGGATAACTGCAGTGTCAATGTGTAATTGCTATATCATTTCATGACTGGATAACTGCTGTACCACTAGGTAACTGTTGTATCCCTGGGTATCTGCTGTACCACTTGGTAACTGCTGTGTCTGTATAATGAGTATCTGGTTGGATAACTGCAGTATCATTGTGTAAATGCTATATAATTTCATGACTGGATAACTGCTGAATCAATGGGTAACTGGTGTATCCCTGGGTATATGCTGTACCACTTGGTAACTGCTGTGTTGCTGTATAATGAGTATCTGGCTGGATAACTGCAATATCATTGTGTAATTGCTATATCATTTCATAACTGGATAACTCATGTATCACTGGGTAACTGTTGTATCCCTGGGTATCTGCTGTACCACTTGGTAACTGCTGTGTTTCTGTATAATAAGCATCCGGCTGGATAACTGCAGTATCATTGTGTAATTGCTATATCATTTCATGAATAGATAACTGCTGTATCACTGGGTAACTGTTGTATCCCTGGGTATCTGCTGTACCACTTGGTAACTGCTGTGTTGCTTTATAATGAGTATCTAGCTGGATAACTGCAGTATCATTGTGTAATTGCTATATCATTTCATGGCTGGATAACTGCTGTACCACTGGGTAACTGTAGTATCCCTGAGTATCTGCTGTATCACTTGGTAACTGCTGTGCTGCTGTATAATGAGTATCTGGCTGGATAACTGCAGTATCATTGTGTAAATACTATATTATTTCATGACTGGATAACTGATGTATCACTGGGTAACTGTTGTATCCCTCGGTATCTGCTGTACCACTTGGTAGCTGCTACGTTGCTGTATAATGAGTATCTGGCTGGATAACTGCAGTATCATTGTGTAACTGCTATATCATTTCATGACAGGATAACTGCTGTATCACTAGGTAACTGTTCTATCCCTAGGTATCTGCTATACCACTTG
The DNA here is from genome assembly GCF_019279795.1 of Protopterus annectens. Classification (NCBI taxonomy): domain Eukaryota; kingdom Metazoa; phylum Chordata; order Ceratodontiformes; family Protopteridae; genus Protopterus; species Protopterus annectens. Next base: position 1,068,114,339 of record NC_056726.1, on the reverse strand, counting down.
GTAACTGCTGTGTTGCTGTATAATGAGTATCTGGCTGGATAACTGCAGTATCATTGTGTAATTGCTATATCATTTCATGACTGGATAACTGATGTATCACTGGGTAATGGTTGTATCCCTGGGTATCTGCTGTACCACTTGGTAACTGCTGTGTTGCTGTATAATGAGTATCTGGCTGGATAACTGCAGTATCATTGTGTAATTGCTATATCATTTCATGACTGGATAACTGCTGTATCACTGGGTAACTGTTGTATCCCTGGTTATCTGCTGTACCACTTGGTAACTGCTGTGTTGCTGTATAATGAGTATATGTTTTTTTCCTTTGTGTATGGCCCTTTTATTCTGTCTCTGATGCATTAGCTTGATTATTTAATTAACTAATTATGCAAATATGTATAAAATGATGCATGTGTTTGTTAATGGTTATTCCTTTGAAGGCTGTGGAAGCTGAGGTACCAGAATAAACCTGTGTGCATTTGTGCATTTAGTTCCTGCTCTCCTTTCTTGGTGGTTTTCGTGTAGTATATTTTCTCCTCTTGTGGGGACGGTGACTAGTTGTTCCATGACATTTGAATTTATGAACTCCAGGAACCTTTGGGCTAGAAAGTTGGGGCTTGAGTAACATTCCCAGTCTATATTCGGGTAGTTGAAATCACCCAATATGATGGTATTTGGTGATACATTTACACCCTCCAGTGTCTTCAGGAAGGCTGTGTGGGTTTCCTGAGTTTGAGAGGGTGGCCTGTAGCATGCTACAAATTGTAGAGCAGTTTTGCCTATGGTTAATTGCACCTGGATGGTTTCCGATGCTTCGTGCATAGCCACCAACCTGGAGGTGTGGGTATCCTTGATGAATATGGATACACCCCCTCTTTTTGTGGTATGGTCTGGGTTTTGGGGCCAGAACGCATGATACGAGGTAAAATGTGATAGTGCCGGGATGCTCTCAGGAGCCTTGAACCAGGTTTCAGTCACAGCACAGACATCAATGTTCTCCATACTGAGAAGGGCCTCGAGTGCATTTTGAGATTTAGACTTCTGGCATTGAGCAGCATTACCCTTAGTTTCTTCCCGTTTTTGTTTTCTAGGGTGGTAGGTTTAGAATTTGAGCCTTGCCTAAAAAAGGCACTATAGGGGTGGCAAGAGCCTTAGCCAATATCCGGAATCCCAGGGGTGACAGGTGCAAGCCGTCCCTTGCGAAGCAGCGTGGCTTGTCAAGCATGTCATCCCAAGCAGACAGACACTGGATCCCCTTTGAATGACACCAGAAATTAAGCCAATTGTTAAAGCTGATCATCTTGTCACTATATTGTGGCATCATTCGTGGTGAAGGAAGGATACTGCTCAGGGTCAGGGTCATACCTGCCTGGGCTACATAATCAGAGAGCTCCTCTATGTCTCTTTTCATGTAGTCCAGGGAGGTACGTCTCAGGTCGTTCACACCAGCATGGACAATGACTGTGTCATACTTGTACTTGCCATGGAGTGACCTGAGTGCTTGTGTTATGTGGTGGATTCTAGCTCCCAATAGGCAGCTTACCATGACCTTCTCCTTGTTCAGCCTGGTGAGTGGGACGTCAGTGTGTCTAACTATGGAGTCACCTATGACAAGTATGTTTGGTGTTGTATTTGGCCTTAAGGGCAGTGACTGCTTTGCACACTGATTTTATTTTTTATGTGTTGTTTGTGTGGTGTCTTGAGTTTGCAGTTGCTTGGGTGTCTGCTTTGGAGGCCTTTACTGTTTAGGTAAATTTTTACTCAGAGCATCCGAGTATGTCTTAGTGTGTTTATGTGTTTGATTCAGTGGTGTGGTTGAGTTATGTGAGACTTGTATTGTGGTGTGTGTAGTTGCCTTCTCCTCCTGCCTGGTCTTGCCAGTCCTGAGTTGAGAGAGCTCAGCCTCCAGTTTGGCTAAATAGCTGCATCTCTTGCAAGTGTTAGTGTTATGTGGGAGGAGGAGAGGGTTGTCCGTGTACATGAGGCAATTGTGCCACCATTTCATGACTGGATAACTGATGTATCACTGAGTAACTGTTGTATCCCTGGGTATCTGCTGTACCACTTTGTAACTGCTGTGTTGCTGTATAACAAGTAATAGCTGGATAACTGCAGTATCATTGTGTAATTGCTATATCATTTCATGACTGGAAAACTGCTTTACCACTGGGTAACTGTTGTATCCCTGGGAATCTGCTGTACCACTTGGTACACTGCTGTGTTGCTGTATAATGAGTATCTGGCTGCATAACTGCAATATCATTGTGTAATTGCTATATCATTTCATAACTGGATAACTCATGTATCACTGGGTAACTGTTGTATCCCTGGGTATCTGCTGTACCACTTGGTAACTGCTGTGTTGCTATATAATGAGTATCTGGCTGGATAACTGCAGTATCATTGTGTAATTGCTATATCATTTCATGACTGGATAACTGATGTATCACTGGGTAACTGTTGTATCCCTGGGTATCTGCTGTACCACTTGGTAACTGCTGTGTTGCTGTATAATGAGTATCTGGCTGGATAACTGCAGTATCATTGTGTAATTGCTATATCATTTCATGACTGGATAACTGATGTATCACTGGGTAACTGTTGTATCCCTGGGTATCTGCTGTACCACTTGGTAACTGCTGTGTTGCTATATAATGAGTATCTGGCTGGATAACTGCAATATCACTGTGTAATTGCTATATCATTTCATAACTGGATAACTGATGTATCACTGGGTAACTGTTGTATCCCTGGGTATCTGCTGTACCACTTTGTAAATTCTGTGTTGCTGTATAATGATCATCTGGCTGGATAACTGCAGTATCATTGTGTAATTGCTATATCATTTCATGACTGGATAACTGATGTATCACTGGGTAACTGTTGTATCCCTGGGTATCTGCTGTACAACTTGGTAACTGCTGTGTTGCTGTATAATGAGTATCTGGCTGGATAACTGCAGTATCATTGTGTAATTGCTATATCATTTCATGACTGGATAACTGATGTATCACTGGGTAACTGTTGTATCCCTGGGTATCTGCTGTACCACTTGGTAACTGCTTTGTTGCTGTATAATGAGTATCTGGCTGCATAACCGAGGATCATTGTGTAATTGCTATATCATTTCATGACTGGATAACTGCTGTATCACTGGGTAACTGTTGTATCCCTGAGTATCTGCTGTACCACTTGGTAACTGCTGTGTTGCTGTATAATGAGTATCTGGCTGGATAACTGCAGTATCATTGGGTAATTGCTATATCATTTCATGACTGGATAACTGATGTATCACTGGGTAACTGTTGTATCCTTGGGTATCTGCTGTACCACTTGGTAACTGATGTGTTGCTGTAAAATGAGTATCTGGCTGGATAACTGCAGTATCATTGTGTAATTGCTATATCATTTCATGACTGGATAACTGATGTATCACTGGGTAACTGTTGTATCCCTGGGTATCTGCTGTACCACTTGGTAACTGCTGTGTTGCTGTATAATGAGTATCTGGCTGGATAACTGCAGTATCATTGTGTAATTGCTATATCATTTCATGACTGGATAACTGATGTATCACTGGGTAACTGTTGTATCCCTGGGTATCTGCTGTACCACTTGGTAACTGCTGTGTTGCTGTATAATGAGTATCTGGCTGGATAACTGCAGTATCATTGTGTAATTGCTATATCATTTCATGACTGCATAACTGTTGTATTACTGGGTAACTGTTGTATCCCTGGGTATATGCTGTACCACTTGGTACACTGCTGTGTTGCTGTATAATGAGTATCTGGCTGGATAACTGCAGTATCATTGTTTAACTGCTATATCATTTCATGACTGGATAACTGCTGTATCACTGGGTAACTGTTGTATCCCTGGGTATCTGCTGTACCACTTTGTAACTGCTGTGTTGCTGTATAATGAGTATCTGGCTGGATAACTGCAATATCATTGTGCAATTGCTATATCATTTCATAAATGGATAACTGATGTATCACTGGGTAACTGTTGTGTCCCTGGGTATCTGCAGTACCACTTTGCAACTGCTGTGTTGCTGTATAATGAGCATCTGGCTGGATAACTGCAGTATCATTGTGTAATTGCTATATCATTTCATGACTAGATAACTGCTGTATCACTGGGTAACTGTTGTATCCCTGGGTATCTGCTGTACCACTTGGTAACTGCTGTGTTGCTTTATAATGAGCATCTGGCTGGATAACTGCAGTATCATTGTGTAATTGCTATATCATTTCATGACTGGATAACTGATGTATCACTGGGTAACTGTTGTATCCCTGGGTATCTGCTGTGCCACTTTGTAACTCTTGTGTTGCAACCTCTACTTCTCCATAGGAATTCCTCAAGGCTCTTCTCTGCTTCTAGCATTACTTTGACATTTTTTCCTTCTAAATCTTAATTGTATACAATTGTATGTGTCTTTGTACCTTATGTATTAATTATCAAAAGAAGTATTATATACTCTGTTTATAAGGATGCAAATTACTGTCTATGTGGAGCTTTTCTCCCCGGGCCTCCGCTGAAAATGGACATGTATTCAGACGGATAATCCCAGTCAACAAATGTAAAATAAAATAAATAAAATAAACTGTATAATGAGTATCTGGCTGGAATATTGAAGTATCATTGTGTAATTGCTATATCATTTCATGAATGGATAACTGCTGTACCACTGGGTAACTGTTGTATCCCTGGGTATCTGCTGTACCACTTGGTAACTGCTGTGTTGCTGTATAATGAGTATCTGGCTGGATAACTGCAGTATCATTGTGTAATTGCTATATCATTTCATGACTGGATAACTGCTGTATCACTGGGTAACTGTTGTATCCCTGGGTATCTGCTGTACCACTTGGTAACTGCTGTGTTGCTGTATAATGAGTATCTGGCTGGATAACTGCAGTATCATTGTGTAATTGCTATATCATTTCATGACTGGATAACTGCTGTACCACTGGGTAACTGTTGTATCCCTGGGTATCCGCTGTACCACATGGTAACTGATGTTGCTGTATAATGAGTATCTGGCTGGATAACTGCAGTATCATTGTGTAATTGCTATATCATTTCATGACTGGATAACTGATGTATCACTGGGTAACTGTTGTATCCCTGGGTATCTGCTGTACCACTTGGTAACTGCTGTGTTGCTGTATAATGAGTATCTGGCTGGATAACTGCAGTATCATTGTGTAATTGCTATATCATTTCATGACTGGATAACTGATGTATCACTGGGTAACTGTTGTATCCCTGGGTATCTGCTGTACCACTTGGTAACTGCTGTGTTGCTGTATAATGAGTATCTGGCTGGATAACTGCAGTATCATTGTGTAATTGCTATATCATTTCATGACTGGATAACTGCTGTATCACTGGGTAACTGTTGTATCCCTGGGTATCTGCTGTACCACTTGGTAACTGCTGTGTTGCTGTATAATGAGTATCTGGCTGGATAACTGCAGTATCATTGTGTAATTGCTATATCATTTCATGACTGGATAACTGCTGTATCACTGGGTAACTGTTGTATCCCTGGGTATCTGCTGTACCACTTGGTAACTGCTGTGTTGCTGTATAATGAGTATCTGGCTGGATAACTGCAGTATCATTGTGTAATTGCTATATCATTTCATGACTGGATAACTGCTGTATCACTGGGTAACTGTTGTATCCCTGGGTATCTGCTGTACCACTTGGTAACTGCTGTGTTGCTGTATAATGAGTATCTGGCTGGATAACTGCAGTATCATTGTGTAATTGCTATATCATTTCATGACTGGATAACTGATGTATCACTGGGTAACTGTTGTATCCCTGGGTATCTGCTGTACCACTTGGTAACTGCTGTGTTGCTGTATAATGAGTATCTGGCTGGATAACTGCAGTATCATTGTGTAATTGCTATATCATTTCATGACTGGATAACTGCTGTATCACTGGGTAACTGTTGTATCCCTGGGTATCTGCTGTACCACTTGGTAACTGCTGTGTTGCTGTATAATGAGTATCTGGCTGGATAACTGCAGTATCATTGTGTAATTGCTATATCATTTCATGACTGGATAACTGATGTATCACTGGGTAACTGTTGTATCCCTGGGTATCTGCTGTACCACTTGGTAACTGCTGTGTTGCTGTATAATGAGTATCTGGCTGGATAACTGCAGTATCATTGTGTAATTGCTATATCATTTCATGACTGGATAACTGCTGTATCACTGGGTAACTGTTGTATCCCTGGGTATCTGCTGTACCACTTGGTAACTGCTGTGTTGCTGTATAATGAGTATCTGGCTGGATAACTGCAGTATCATTGTGTAACTGCTATATCATTTCATGACTGGATAACTGCAGTATCACTGGGTAACTGTTGTATCCCTGGGTATCTGCTGTACCACTTGGTAACTGCTGTGTTGCTGTATAATGAGTATCTGGCTGGATAACTGCAGTATCATTGTGTAATTGCTATATCATTTCATGACTGGATAACTGCTGTATCACTGGGTAACTGTTGTATCCCTGGGTATCTGCTGTACCACTTGGTAACTGCTGTGTTGCTGTATAATGAGTATCTGGCTGGATAACTGCAGTATCATTGTGTAATTGCTATATCATTTCATGACTGGATAACTGCTGTATCACTGGGTAACTGTTGTATCCCTGGGTATCTGCTGTACCACTTGGTAACTGCTGTGTTGCTGTATAATGAGTATCTGGCTGGATAACTGCAGTATCATTGTGTAATTGCTATATCATTTCATGACTGGATAACTGATGTATCACTGGGTAACTGTTGTATCCCTGGGTATCTGCTGTACCACTTGGTAACTGCTGTGTTGCTGTATAATGAGTATCTGGCTGGATAACTGCAGTATCATTGTGTAATTGCTATATCATTTCATGACTGGATAACTGCTGTATCACTGGGTAACTGTTGTATCCCTGGGTATCTGCTGTACCACTTGGTAACTGCTGTGTTGCTGTATAATGAGTATCTGGCTGGATAACTGCAGTATCATTGTGTAATTGCTATATCATTTCATGACTGGATAACTGCTGTATCACTGGGTAACTGTTGTATCCCTGGGTATCTGCTGTACCACTTGGTAACTGCTGTGTTGCTGTATAATGAGTATCTGGCTGGATAACTGCAGTATCATTGTGTAATTGCTATATCATTTCATGACTGGATAACTGCTGTATCACTGGGTAACTGTTGTATCCCTGGGTATCTGCTGTACCACTTGGTAACTGCTGTGTTGCTGTATAATGAGTATCTGGCTGGATAACTGCAGTATCATTGTGTAATTGCTATATCATTTCATGACTGGATAACTGCTGTATCACTGGGTAACTGTTGTATCCCTGGGTATCTGCTGTACCACTTGGTAACTGCTGTGTTGCTGTATAATGAGTATCTGGCTGGATAACTGCAGTATCATTGTGTAATTGCTATATCATTTCATGACTGGATAACTGATGTATCACTGGGTAACTGTTGTATCCCTGGGTATCTGCTGTACCACTTGGTAACTGCTGTGTTGCTGTATAATGAGTATCTGGCTGGATAACTGCAGTATCATTGTGTAATTGCTATATCATTTCATGACTGGATAACTGCTGTATCACTGGGTAACTGTTGTATCCCTGGGTATCTGCTGTACCACTTGGTAACTGCTGTGTTGCTGTATAATGAGTATCTGGCTGGATAACTGCAGTATCATTGTGTAATTGCTATATCATTTCATGACTGGATAACTGCTGTATCACTGGGTAACTGTTGTATCCCTGGGTATCTGCTGTACCACTTGGTAACTGCTGTGTTGCTGTATAATGAGTATCTGGCTGGATAACTGCAGTATCATTGTGTAATTGCTATATCATTTCATGACTGGATAACTGCTGTATCACTGGGTAACTGTTGTATCCCTGGGTATCTGCTGTACCACTTGGTAACTGCTGTGTTGCTGTATAATGAGTATCTGGCTGGATAACTGCAGTATCATTGTGTAATTGCTATATCATTTCATGACTGGAAATTTTTTAAATGGGCTTTTTGGGGATTTTAAATTGGGGGGGG